>NW_027446794.1:0-44669 GCF_038048845.1 Mixophyes fleayi | reverse complement strand
TTCATGAATAATGAATTGAATCATGAATCATAATATAAATCAAGAAGCGAATCATGAATCTTGAATTATGAATCATGAATCAAATTATGAATCATGAATTGAACCATGAATCATGAATTGAATCATGAAATGAATCATGAATTGAATCATGAAATGAATCATGAAATTAATCATGATTTGAATGATGAATCATTATTTGAATCTTGAATCATGAATTGAATGATGAATTGAATCATAAAATGAATCATGAATTGAATCATGTATTGAATCATGAATCATGAATCATGAATTGAATCATGAATTGAATCATGAATATTGAATCATGAATCATGAATTGAATCATGAATTAAATCGAATCATGAATCATGAATCATTATTCGATTCTGAAATGAATCATGAACTGAATCCTAAATTGAATCATGAATCATGAACCAAATCATAAATCATGAATCATGAATTGAATCATGAATTGAATCATGAATCATGAATCGAATCATGAATCATGAATCATGAATTGAATCATGAATCATGAATAATGAATTGAATCATGAATCATGAATTGAATCATGAATTGAATCATGAATCATGTATCAAATAATGAATCATGAAATATGATTCGAATCATGAATCATGAAATGAATCATAATTCGAATCATGAATCTTCAATCATGAATCATTAATCAAATCATGAATCATGAATTGAATCATGAATCATGAATTGAATCATGAAATGAATCATGAATTGAATCATGAATCATGATTTGAATCATGAATTGAATCATGAATCATGAATCGAATCATAAATCAAGAATCATGAATAAAATTAGGAATCATGAATCATGAATTAAATCATAAATCATGAATCATGGATTGAATTATGAATCATGAATCATGAATTGAATCATGAATCATAAATCCTGAATCGAATCATGAGTCATGAATCATGAATTGAATCATGAATCATAAATCCTGAATCGAATCATGAATCATGATTTATGAATTGAATCATGAATCATGAATTGAATCATGAATTGAATCATGAATCATGAATCGAATCATAAATCATGAATAGAATCATGAATCATGAATTGAATCATGAATCATGAATCGAATCATGAATCATGAAATGAATCATGAATCATGAATTGAATCATGAATCATGAATCATGAATTGAATCATGAATTGAATCATGAATC
Organism: Mixophyes fleayi; assembly: GCF_038048845.1. Taxonomy (NCBI): domain Eukaryota; kingdom Metazoa; phylum Chordata; class Amphibia; order Anura; family Limnodynastidae; genus Mixophyes; species Mixophyes fleayi. The sequence goes on along the minus strand of NW_027446794.1, from coordinate 43,472 downwards.
ATGAAATGAATCATGAATTGAATCATGAATCATGAATCATGAATCTTGAATCATGAATCATGAATAGAATGATGAATCATAAACTGAATCATGAATTATGAATTGAATCATGAATTAAATCATGAATCATGAACCAAATCATGAATCATGAATCATGAATTGAATCATGAATTGAATCATGAATCATGAAATGAATCATGAAATGAATCATGAATTGAATCATGAATCATGAATCATGAATTGAATCATAAATCATGAATCATGACTTGAATCATGAATCATGAATTGAATCATGAATCGAATCATGAATCATGAAATGAATCATGAATCGAATCATGAATCTTGAATCGTGAATCATGAATCGAATCATGAATCATGAATTGAATCATGAATCATGAATCATGAATTAAATCATGAATCATGAATTGAATCATGAATCATGAATCGAATAATGAATCATGAATCGAATCATGAATCATGAAATGAATCATGAACTGAATCATGAACCAAATCATGAATCATGAATTAAATCATGAATCAAATAATTAATCATGAATTGAATCATGAATCATTAACCAAATCATGAATCATGAATTATGAATAATGAATCAAATCATGAATCATGAATCATGAATTGATTCATGAATCATGAATCATGAATCATGAATTGAATGATGAATCATGAATCATGAATCAAATTAGGAATCAAGAATCATGAATTAAATCATGAATCATGAATCATGAATTGAATCATGAATCATGAATCATGAATTGAATCATGAATAGAATCATGAATCATGAATCGATTCTTTAATCATGATTCTTGAATAGAATCATAAATCATGAATTGAATCATGAATCATGAAATGAATCATGAATTGAATCATGAATCATGAATTAAATCATGAATTATGAATTAAATCATGAATCGAATCATGAATATTGAATCATGAATCATGAATCGAATCATGAAACATGAATTGACTCATGAATCATGAATTGAATCATGAATTGAATCATGAATCATGAATTGAATCATGAATCATAAATTGAATCATGAATTGAATCATGAAATGAATCATGAATCATGAATTGAATCATGAAATGAATCATGAATCATGAATCATGAATCATAAATCATGAATTATGAATTGAATCATGAATCATAAATCTTGAATCGAATCATGAATCATGAATCATGAATTGAATCATGAATCATAAATCCTGAATCAAATCATGAATCATGAATCATGAATTGAATCATGAATCATGAATTAAATCATGAATCATGAATCGAATCATGAATCATGAATTGAATCATGAATCATGAATTGAATCATGAATTAAATCATGAATAATGAATATAATCATGAATCAAATCATGAGTCATGAATTGAATCTTGAATCATGAAATGAAACATGAATTGAATCATGAATTGAATCATGAATCATGAATTAAATCATGAATTGAATCATGAATCATGAATTATGAATAATGAATCATGAATTGAATAATGAATCATGAATCATGAACCGAATCATAAATCATAAATTATGAATTGAATCATGAATCATATATTGAATCATGTATCATGAATCATGAATCAAATTATGAATCATGAATCATGAATTAAATCATGAATCATGAATTGAATCATGAATTGAATCATGAATCATGAAATGAATCATGACTTGAATCATGAATCGAATCATGAATTGAATCATGAATCATGAATCGAATAATGAATCATGAATCGAATTATGAATCATGAAATGAATCATGAATCGAATCATGAATCTTGAATCATGAATCATTAATCGAATCATGAATCATGAAATGAATCATGAACTGAATCCTAAATTGAATCATGAATCATGAATTAAATCATGAATCAAATCATTAATCATGAATTGAATCATGAATCATGAACCAAATCATGAATCATGAATCATGAATTGAATTATGAATTGAATCATGAATCATGAAATGAATCATGAATTGAATAATGAATCATGAATCATGAATTGAATCATGAATCATGAATCATGAATTGAATCATGGATCATGAGTTGAATCATGAATCATGAATCGAATAATGAATCATGAATTATGAATCGAATCATGAATCATGAAATGAATCATGAATCGAAATATGAATCTTGATACATGAATCATGAATCGAATCATGAATCATAAATTCAATCATGAATCATAAATTAAATCAAGAAGCGAATCATGAATCTTGAATCTTGAATTGAATCATGAATCGAATCATGAAATTAATCATGAAATTAATCATGATTTGAATGATGAATCATGAATTAAATCATGAATCATGAATTGAATGATGAATTGAATCATAAAATGAATCATAATTTGAATCATGAATCATGAATCTTGAATCATGAATCATGAATAGAATCATGAATCATCAATTGAATCATGAATCATGAATTGAATCATGAATTGAATCATGAATCATGAATCAAATCATGAATCATGAATCGAATCATGAATCATGAAATGAATCATGAACTGAATCTTGAACCAAATCATGAATCATGAATTAAATCATGAATCAAATAATTAATCATGAATTGAATCATGAATCATGAACCAAATCATGAATCATGAATTATGAATAATGAATCAAATCATGAATCATGAATCATGCATTGATTCATGAATCATGAATCATGAATCATGAATTGAATGATGAATCATGAATCATGAATCAAATTAGGAATCATGAATCATGAATTAAATCATGAATCATGAATCATGAATTGAATCATGAATCATGAATTGAATCATGAATAGAATCTTGAATCATGAATCAAATCTTTAATCATGATTCTTGAATAGAATCATAAATCATGAATTGAATAATGAATCATGAAATGAATCATGAATTGAATCATGAATCATGAATTAAATCATGAATCATGAATTAAATCATGAATCGAATCATGAATCATGAATCTTGAATCATGAATCGAATCATGAAACATGAATTGACTCATGAATCATGAATTGAATCATGAATTGAATCATGAATCATGAATTGAATCATGAATCATAAATTGAATCATGAATTGAATCATGAAATGAATCATGAATCATGAATCAAATTAGGAATCAAGAATCATGAATTAAATCATGAATCATGAATCATGAATTGAATCATGAATCATGAATCATGAATTGAATCATGAATAGAATCATGAATCATGAATCGATTCTTTAATCATGATTCTTGAATAGAATCATAAATCATGAATTGAATCATGAATCATGAAATGAATCATGAATTGAATCATGAATCATGAATTAAATCATGAATCATGAATTAAATCATGAATCGAATCATGAATATTGAATCATGAATCATGAATCGAATCATGAAACATGAATTGACTCATGAATCATGAATTGAATCATGAATTGAATCATGAATCATGAATTGAATCATGAATCATAAATTGAATCATGAATTGAATCATGAAATGAATCATGAATCATGAATTGAATCATGAAATGAATCATGAATCATGAATCATGAATCATAAATCATGAATTATGAATTGAATCATGAATCATAAATCTTGAATCGAATCATGAATCATGAATCATTAATTGAATCATGAATCATAAATCCTGAATCAAATCATGAATCATGAATCATGAATTGAATCATGAATCATGAATTAAATCATGAATCATGAATCGAATCATGAATCATGAATTGAATCATGAATCATGAATTGAATCATGAATCATGAATTGAATCATGAATTGAATCATGAATAATGAATATAATCATGAATCAAATCATGAGTCATAAATTGAATCTTGAATCATGAAATGAAACATGAATTGAATCATGAATTGAATCATGAATCATGAATTAAATCATGAATTGAATCATGAATCATGAATTATGAATCATGAATCATGAATTGAATAATGAATCATGAATCATGAACCGAATCATAAATCATGAATTATGAATTGAATCATGAATCATATATTGAATCATGTATCATGAATCATGAATCAAATTATGAATCATGAATCATGAATTAAATCATGAATCATGAATTGAATCATGAATTGAATCATGAATCATGAAATGAATCATGACTTGAATCATGAATCGAATCATGAATCATGAATCATTAATTCAACCATGAATCATGAATCGAATCATGAATCATGAATTGAATCATGAATTATGAATCGAATTATGAATCATGAATCGAATCATGAATCATGAATTAAATCATGAATCATGAAATGAATCATGAATCATGAATCGAATCATGAATCATGAATTGAATCATGAATCATGAATTAAATCATGAATCATGAATTGAATCATGAATTGAATCATGAATCATGAATCGAATAATGAATCGAATCATGAATCATGAAATGAATCATGAACCGAATCATGAATCTTGAATCATGAATCATTAATCGAATCATGAATCATGAATTAAATCATGAATCAAATCATTAATCATGAATTGAATCATGAATCATGAACCAAATCATGAATCATGAATCATGAATTTAATTATGAATTGAATCATGAATCATGAAATGAATCATGAATTGAATAATGAATCATGAATCATGAATTGAATCATGAATCATGAATCATGAATTGAATCATGGATCATGAGTTGAATCATGAATCATGAATCGAATAATGAATCATGAATTATGAATCGAATCATGAATCATGAAATGAATCATTAATCGAAATATGAATCTTGATACATGAATCATGAATCGAATCATGAATCATAAATTCAATCATGAATCATAAATTAAATCAAGAAGCGAATCATGAATCTTGAATCTTGAATTGAATCATGAATCGAATCATGAAATTAATCATGAAATTAATCATGATTTGAATGATGAATCATGAATTAAATCATGAATCATGAATTGAATGATGAATTGAATCATAAAATGAATCATAATTTGAATCATGAATCATGAATCTTGAATCATGAATCATGAATAGAATCATAAATCATCAATTGAATCATGAATCATGAATTGAATCATGAATTGAATCATGAATCATGAATCAAATCATGAATCATGAATCAAATCATGAATCATGAATCGAATCATGAATCATGAAATGAATCATGAACTGAATCTTGAACCAAATCATGAATCATGAATTAAATCATGAATCAAATAATTAATCATGAATTGAATCATGAATCATGAACCAAATCATGAATCATGAATTATGAATAATGAATCAAATCATGAATCATGAATCATGCATTGATTCATGAATCATGAATCATGAATCATGAATTGAATGATGAATCATGAATCATGAATCAAATTAGGAATCATGAATCATGAATTAAATCATGAATCATGAATCATGAATTGAATCATGAATCATGAATTGAATCATGAATAGAATCTTGAATCATGAATCAAATCTTTAATCATGATTCTTGAATAGAATCATAAATCATGAATTGAATAATGAATCATGAAATGAATCATGAATTGAATCATGAATCATGAATTAAATCATGAATCATGAATTAAATCATGAATCGAATCATGAATCATGAATCTTAAATCATGAATCGAATCATGAAACATTAATTGACTCATGAATCATGAATTGAATCATGAATTGAATCATGAATCATGAAATGAATCATGAATTGAATAATGAATCATGAATCATGAATTGAATCATGAATCATGAATCATGAATTGAATCATGGATCATGAGTTGAATCATGAATCATGAATTGAATAATGAATCATGAATTATGAATCGAATCATGAATCATGAAATGAATCATTAATCGAAATATGAATCTTGATACATGAATCATGAATCGAATCATGAATCATAAATTCAATCATGAATCATAAATTAAATCAAGAAGCGAATCATGAATCTTGAATCTTGAATTGAATCATGAATCGAATCATGAAATTAATCATGAAATTAATCATGATTTGAATGATGAATCATGAATTAAATCATGAATCATGAATTGAATGATGAATTGAATCATAAAATGAATCATAATTTGAATCATGAATCATGAATCTTGAATCATGAATCATGAATAGAATCATAAATCATCAATTGAATCATGAATCATGAATTGAATCATGAATTGAATCATGAATCATGAATCAAATCATGAATCATGAATCAAATCATGAATCATGAATCGAATCATGAATCATGAAATGAATCATGAACTGAATCTTGAACCAAATCATGAATCATGAATTAAATCATGAATCAAATAATTAATCATGAATTGAATCATGAATCATGAACCAAATCATGAATCATGAATTATGAATAATGAATCAAATCATGAATCATGAATCATGCATTGATTCATGAATCATGAATCATGAATTGAATGATGAATCATGAATCATGAATCAAATTAGGAATCATGAATCATGAATTAAATCATGAATCATGAATCATGAATTGAATCATGAATCATGAATTGAATCATGAATAGAATCTTGAATCATGAATCAAATCTTTAATCATGATTCTTGAATAGAATCATAAATCATGAATTGAATAATGAATCATGAAATGAATCATGAATTGAATCATGAATCATGAATTAAATCATGAATCATGAATTAAATCATGAATCGAATCATGAATCATGAATCTTAAATCATGAATCGAATCATGAAACATTAATTGACTCATGAATCATGAATTGAATCATGAATTGAATCATGAATCATGAATTGAATCATGAATCATAAATTGAATCATGCATTGAATCATGAAATGAATCATGAATCATGAATTGAATCATGAAAATGAATCATGAATCATAAATCATGAATCATGAATTGAATCATGAATCATAAATCTTGAATCGAATCATGAATCATGAATCATGAATTGAATCATGAATCATAAATCCTGAATCAAATCATGAATCATGAATCATGAATTGAATCATGAATCATGAATTGAATTATGAATCATGTATTGAATCATTAATTGAATCATGAATAATGAATCTAATCATGAATCATGAATCAAATCATGAGTCATGAATTGAATCATAAATCATGAAATGAAACATGAATTGAATCATGAATTCAATCATGAATCATGAATTGAATCATGAATTGAATCATGAATCATGAATTATGAATCATGAATCATGAATTGAATAATGAATCATGAATCATGAACCGAATCATAAATCATGAATTATGAATTGAATCATGAATCATATATTGAATCATGTATCATGAATCGTGAATCAAATTACGAATCATGAATCATTAATTAAATCATGAATCATGAATTGAATCATGAATTGAATCATGAATCATGAAATGAATCATGACTTGAATCATGAATCGAATCATGAATCATGAATCATGAATTCAATCATGAGTCATGAATCGAATCATGAATCATGAATTGAATCATGAATTATGAATCGAATCATGAATCATGAATCGAATCATGAATCATGAATTAAATCATGAATCATGAAATGAATCATGAATCATGAATTGAATCATGAATCATGACTTGAATTATTAATAATGAATCATGATTTATGAATCATGAATTGAATCATGAATTGAATCATGAAACATGAATCGATTCATTAATCATGAATCATGAATCGAATCATGAATCATGAATTGAATCATAAATTGAATCATGAATTCATTCATGAATCATGAATTGAATCATGAATCATGAAATGAATCATGAATTGAATCATGAATCATGAATTGAATCATGAATTGAATCATGAAATGAATCATGAAATGAATCATTAAATGAATCATGAATCATGATTTGAATGATGAATCATGAATTGAATCATGAATCATAAATAATGAATCATGAATCGAATCATGAATCATGAATCCTGAATTGAATCATGAATTGAATCATGAATCATGATTCGAATCATGAATTGAATCATGAATCATGAATTATGAATCATGAATCATGAATTGAATAATGAATCATGAATCATGAACCGAATAATAAATCATGAATTATGAATTGAATCATGAATCATATATTGAATCATGAATCATGAATCGAATCATGAATCATGAATCATGAATTAAATCATGAATCATGAATTGAACCATGAATTGAATCATGAATAATGAATCTAATCATGAATCATGAATCGAATCATGAGTCATGAATTGAATCATGAATTGAATCATGAATCATGAAATGAAACATGAATTGAATCATGAATTCAATCATGAATCATGAATTGAATCATGAATTGAATCATGAATCATGAATTATGAATCATGAATCATGAATTGAATAATGAATCATGAATCATGAATCGAATCATAAATCATGAATTATGAATAGAATCATGAATCGAATCATGAATCATGAATCATGAATTAAATCATGAATCATGAATTGAATCATGAATTGAATCACGAATCATGAAATAAATCATGACTTGAATCATGAATTGAATTATGAATCATGAATCATGGATTGAATCATGAATTGAATCATGAATCATGATTCGAATCATTAATCATGAATCATGAATTGACTCATGAATCATGAATTGAATCATGAATTGAATCATGAATAATGAATAGAATCAAGAATCATGAATTGAATCATAAATCATGAATTGAATCATGAATTGAATCATGAATCATGAAATGAATCATGAATTGAATCATGAATTGAATCATGAATCATGAATTGAATCATGAATCATGAAATGAATCATGAATTGAATAATGAATCATGAATTGAATCATGAATCATGAATTGAATCAGGAATCATGAATTATGAATCATAAATCATGAATCATGAATTGAATCATGAATCATGAATCATGAATTGAATCATAAATCATAAATCAAATCATGAATCATCAATTCAATCATGAATCATATTTCATAAATCGAATCATGAATTGAATAATTAATCATGAAGCGAATCATAAATCATGAATCATGAATCGAATCATGAATCATGAAATGAATCAAGAACTGAATCATAAATTGAATCATGATTCATGAATTAAATCATGAATCGAATCATAATTCTTGAATCATAAATCATGAATCGAATCATGAATCATGAATGAAATCATGAATCATGAATCGAATCATGAATCATGAATTGAATCATGAATTGAATCATGAATCATGAATTGAATCATGAATCATGAACTGAATCATGAATCATGAATTATGAATCATGAATCATGAATTGAATAATGAATCATGAATCATTAACCGAATCATAAATCATGAATTATGAATTGAATCATGAATCATATATTGAATCATGAATCATGAATCATGAATCATGAATAATGAATCATGAATCATGAATTAAATCATGAATCATGAATTGAATCATGAATTGAATCATGAATTATGAATCTAATCATGAATCATGAATCGAATCATGAGTCATGAATTGAATCATGAATTGAATCATGAATCATGAAATTAAACATGAATTGAATCATGAATTCAATCATGAATCATGAATTGAATCATGAATTGAATCATGAATCGTGAATTATGAATCATGAATTGAATAATGAATCATGAATCATGAATCGAATCATAAATCATGAATTATGAATTGAATCATGAATCGAATCATGAATCATGAATCATGAATTAAATCATGAATCATGAATTGAATCATGAATTGAATCACGAATCAGGAAAAAAATCATGACTTGAATCATGAACTGAATTATGAATCATGAATCATGAATTGAATCATGAATTGAATCATGAATCATGATTCGAATCATTAATCATGAATCATGAATTCACTCATGAATCATGAATTGAATCATTAATTGAATCATGAATAATGAATCAAATCAAGAATCATGAATCGAATCATAAATCATGAATTGAATCATGAATTGAATCATGAATCATGAAATGAATCATGAATTGAATCATGAATTGAATCATGAATCATGAATTGAATCATGAATCATGAAATGAATCATGAATTGAATAATGAATCATGAATTGAATCATGATTCATGAATTATGAATCATAAATCATGAATCATGAATTGAATCATGAATCATGAATCATGAATTGAATCATAAATCATGAATCAAATCATGAATCATGAATTCAATCATGAATCATGTTTCATAAATCGAATCATGAATTGAATAATTAATCATGAATTGAATCATAAATCATGAACCATGAATTGAATCATGAATCATGAAATGAATCATGATTTGAATCATGAAATGAATCATGAATCATGAATTAAATCATGAATCGAATCATAATTCTTGAAACATAAATCATGAATCGAATCATGAATCATGAATTGAATCATGAATTGAATCATGAATCATGAATTGAATCATGAATCATGAATCATGAATTGAATCATGAATCATGAATTGAATCATGAATTGATTCATGAATCATGAATCAAATAATGAATCATGAATCATGATTAGAATCATGAATCATGAATTGAATCATGAATCGAATGATGAATCATAATTCATGAATTGAATCATGAATTATAAATCATGAATTGAAAAATGAATCATGAAACAAATCATGAATCATGAATTGAATCATGAATTGAATCATGAATTGAATCATGAATCATGAATCATGTATTAAATCATGAATCATGAATCATGAATTGAATCATGAATTGAATCATGATTCATGAATCGAATCATGAATCATGAATCATGAATTAAATCATGAATCATGAATCATGAATCATTAATTGAACCATTAAACATGAATTGAATCATAGATCATAAATTGAATCATGAAATGAATCATGAATTATGAATTGAATCATGAACCATAAATTGAATCATGTATTGAATCATAAAATGTATCATGAATCATGAAATGATTTATGAAATGATTCATGAATCATAATTTAAATCATGAATCATGATTTGAATCATGAATCATGAAATGAATCATGAATTGCATCATGAATCATGAATCAAATCATTATTGAATCATGAATCGAATCATGAATCATGAATCATAAATTGAATCATGAATCATAAATAATGAATCGAATCATGAATCATGAATCATGAATTGAATCATGAATTGAATCATGAATCATAATTTGAATCATGAATCATGAATCGAATCATGAATCATGAATCATGAATTCAATCATGAATCATGAATCGAATCATGAATCATGAATCATGAATTGAATCATGAATTATGAATCGAATCATGAATCATGAATCATGAATTAAATCATGAATTATGAATTGAATCATGAATTGAATCATGAATAATGAATCTACATGAATCGAATCATGAATTGAATCATGAATCATGAAATGAAACATGAATTGAATCATGAATTCAATCATGAATCATGAATTGAATCATGAATTGAATCATGAATCATGAATTATGAATCATGAATCATGAAATGAATAATGAATCATGAATCAAGAACCGAATCATAAATTATGAATTATGAATTGAATCATGAATTATATATTGAATCATGAATCATGAATCATGAATCGAATCATGAATCATGAATCATGAATTAAATCATGAATTGAAACATGAATCATGAAATGAATCATGACTTGAATCATGAATTGAATCATGAATCATGAATCATGAATCAAATCATGAATCATGAATCATGAATTCAATCATGAATCAAGAATCGAATCATGAATCATGAATCATGAATTGAATCATGAATTATGAATCGAATCATGAAACATGAATCGAATCATGAATCATGAATTAAATCATGAATCATGAATCATGAAATGAATCATGAATCATGACTTGAATCATTAATCATGAATAATGAATCATGAATCATGAATTATGAATCATGAATTGAATCATGAATTGAATCATGAATCATGAATCGATTCATTAATCATGAATCATGAATCGAATCATGAATCAAAAATTGAATCATAAATTGAATCATGAATTAATTCATGAATCATGAAATGAATCATGAATCATGAAATAAATCATGAATCATGAATTGAATCATGAATTGAATCATGAAATGAATCATGAATTGAATCATGAAATGAATCATGAAATAAATCATGAATCATGATTTTAATGATGAATCATGAATTGAATCATGAATCATGAATCATAAATCATGAATCATGAATTGAATCATGAATCATGAATTGAATCATGAATTGAATCATGAATCATGATTCGAATCATTAATCATGAATCATGAATTGACTCATGAATCATGAATTGAATCATGAATTGAATCATGAATAATGAATCGAATCAAGAATCATGAATCAAATCATAAATCATGAATTGAATCATGAATTGAATCATGAATCATGAAATGAATCATGAATTGAATCACGAATTGAATCATGAATCATGAATTGAATCATGAATCATGAATTGAATCATGAAATGAATCATGAATTGAATAATGGTTTATGAATTGAATCATGAATTGAATCATACATCATTAATCATGAATTGAATCATGAATCATGAATCATGAATCATGAATTGAATCATAAATCATGAATCAAATCATGAATCATGAATTCAATCATGAATCATGTTTCATAAATCGAATCATGAATTGAATAATTAATCATGAATCAAATCATAAATCATGAATCGAATCATGAATCATGAAATGAATCAAGAACTGAATCATAAATTGATTTATGAATCATGAATTAAATCATGAATCGAATCAAAATTCTTGAATCATAAATCATGAATTAAATCATGAATCATGAATGAAATCATGAATCATGAATGAAATCATGAATCATGAATCGAATCATGAATCATGGATTGAATCATGAATCATGAATTGAATCATGAATTAAATCATGAATCATGAATTGATTCATGAATCATGAATTGAATCATGAATCATGAATTGAATCATGAATCATGAATTGAATCATGAATTGAATCATGAATCATGAATCAAATAATGAATCTTGAATCATGAATTGAATCATGAATCATAAATCATGAAATGAATCATGAATCGAATCATGAATCTTGAATCATGAATCATGAATAGAAAAATTAATCATGAATTGAATCATGAATCATGAATTGAATCATGAATCGAATCATGAATCATAATTCATGAATTGAATCATGAATCATAAATCATGAATTGAATAATGAATCATGAAACAAATCATGAATTGATTCATGAATTGAATCATGATTCATGAATCATGTATTAAATCATGAATCATGAATTGAATAATGAATCATGAATTGAATCATGAATCATGAATTATGAATCATAAATCATGAATCATTAATTGAATCATGAATCATGAATCATGAATTGAATCATAAATCATGAATCAAATCATGAATCATGTTTCATAAATCGAATCATGAATTGAATAATTAATCATGAATCGAATCATAAATAATGAATCATGAATCGAATCATGAATCATGAAATGAATCAAGAACTGAATCATAAATTAAATCATGAATCATGAATTAAATCATGAATCGAATCATAATTCTTGAATCATATATCATGAATCGAATCATGAATAATGAATGAAATCATGAATCATGAATCGAATCATGAATCATGGATTGAATCATAATTCTTGAATCATATATCATGAATCGAATCATGAATAATGAATCATGAATTGAATCATGAATCATGAATTGAATCATGAATCATGAATTGAATCATGAATTGAATCATGAATCATGAATCAAATAATGAATCATGAATCATGAATTGAATCATGAATCATGAATCATGAAATGAATCATGAATCGAATCATGAATCTTGAATCATGAATCATGAATAGAATAATGAATCATGAATTGAATCATGAATCATGAATTGATTCATGAATCATGAATTAAATCATGAATCGAATCATGAATCATAATTCATGAATTGAATCATGAATCATAAATCATGAATTGAATAATGAATCATGAAATGAATCAATAATTGAATCATGATTCATGAATCGAATCATGAATCATGAATTGAATCATAAATCATGAATCATGAAATGAATCATGAATTGATTAATGAAATGAATCATTAATCATGAATCATTAATCATGAATTGAATCATGAATCATGAATCATGAAATGAATCATGAATTGATTACTGAAATGAATCATTAATCATGAATCATTAATCATGAATTGAATCATGAATCATAAATCATGAATCATGAATTAAATCATGAATCATGAATCATGAATCATGATCTGAATGAATTGAATCATAATTCATGAATCGAATCATGAATCATGAATTGAATCATGAATGATGAATTATGAATTCAAACATGAATCATGAATTAAATCATGATTCGAATCATGAATCTTGAATCATGAATCATAAATCAAACCATTAAACATGAATTGAATCATATATCATGAATTGAATCATGAAATGAATCAAGAATTATGAATTGAATCATGAATCATAAATTGAATCATGTATTGAATCATGAAATGTATCATGAATCATGAAATGATTTATGAAATGATTAATGAATCATGAATCATGATTTGAATCATGAATCATGAAATGAATCATGACTTGAATCATGAATTGCATCATGAATCAAATCATTATTGAATCATGAATCGAATCATGAATCATGAATCATAAATTGAATCATGAATCATAAAGCATAAATCATGAATTGAATCATGAATCATAAATAATGAATCGAATCATGAATCATGAATTAAGAATTGAATCATGAATCATGAAATGAATCAAGAACTGAATCATAAATTGAATCATGAATCATGAATTAAATCATGAATCGAATCATAATTCTTGAATCATAAATCGTGAATCGAATCATGAATCATGAATGAAATCATAAATCATGAATCGAATCATGAATCATGAATTGAATAATAAATCATGAATCATGAACCGAATCATAAATCATGAATTATGAATTGAATCATGAATCATATATTGAATCATGAATCATGAAACATGAAACGAATCATGAATCATGAATCATGAATTAAATCATGAATCATGAATTGAATCATGAATTGAATCATGAATAATGAATCTAATCATGAATCATGAATCGAATCATGAGTCATGAATTGAATCATGAATTGAATCATGAATCATGAAATGAAACATGAATTGAATCATGAATTCAATCATGAATCATGAATTGAATCATGAATTGAATCATGAATTGAATCATTAATCATGAATTATGAATCATGAATTGAATAATGAATCATGAATCATGAATCGAATCATAAATCATGAATTATGAATTGAATCATGAATCGAATCATGAATCATGAATCATGAATTAAATTATGAATCATGAATTGAATCATGAATTGAATCACGAATCATGAAATAAATCATGACTTGAATCATGAATTGAATTATGAATCATGAATCATGAATTGAATCATGAATTGAATCATGAATCATGATTCGAATCATTAATCATGAATCATGAATTGACTCATGAATCATGAATTGAATCATGAATTGAATCATGAATAATGAATCGAATCAAGAATCATGAATCGAATCATAAATCATGAATTGAATCATGAATTGAATCATGAATCATGAAATGAATCATGAATTGAATCATGAATCATGAAATGAATCATGAATTGAATCATGAATCATGAAATGAATCATGAATTGAATAATGAATCATGAATTGAATCATGATTCATGAATTATGAATCATAAATCATGAATCATGAATTGAATCATGAATCAAATCAAAATTCTTGAATCATAAATCATGAATCGAATCATGAATCATGAATGAAATCATGAATCATGAATGAAATCATGAATCATGAATTAAATCATGAATCATGAATTGAATCATGAATCGAATCATGAATTAAATCATGAATCATGAATTGAATCATGAATCATGAATTGAATCATGAATCATGAATTGAATCATGAATTGAATCATGAATCATGAATCAAATAATGAATCTTGAATCATGAATTGAATCATGAATCATGAATCATGAAATGAATCATGAATCGAATCATGAATCTTGAATCATGAATCATGAATAGAAAAATGAATCATGAATTGAATCATGAATCATGAATTGAATCATGAATCGAATCATGAATCATAATTCATGAATTGAATCATGAATCATAAATCATGAATTGAATAATGAATCATGAAACGAATCATGAATTGAATCATGATTCATGAATCATGTATTAAATCATGAATCATGAATTGAATAATGAATCATGAATTGAATAATGAATCATGAATTATGAATCATAAATCATGAATCATGAATTGAATCATGAATCATGAATCATGAATCATGAATTGAATCATAAATCATGAATCAAATCATGAATCATGAATTCAATCATGAATCATGTTTCATAAATCGAATCATGAATTGAATAATTAAATATGAATCGAATCATAAATAATGAATCATGAATCGAATCATGAATCATGAAATGAATCAAGAACTGAATCATAAATTGAATCATGAATCATGAATTAAATCATGAATCGAATCATAATTCTTGAATCATAAATCATGAATCGAATCATGAATAATGAATGAAATCATGAATCATGAATCGAATCATGAATCATGGATTGAATCATAAATCATGAATTGAATCATGAATTAAATCATGAATCATGAATCATGAATTGAATCATGAATCATGAATTGAATCATGAATCGAATCATGAATCATAATTCATGAATTGAATCATGAATCATAAATCATGAATTGAATAATGAATCATGAAATGAATCATGAATCATGATTTGAATCATGAATCGAATCAATAATTGAATCATGAATTGAATCATGAATCATGAATTGAATCAATAATTGAATCATAATTCATGAATCGAATCATGAATCATGAATTGAATCATGAATCATGAATCATGAATCATGAATTAAATCATGAATCATGAATCATGAATCATGAATTGAATCATGAATTGAATCATGATTCATGAATTGATTTATGAAATGAATCATTAATCATGAATCATGAATCATGAATTGAATCATGAATCATAAATCATGAATCATGAATTAAATCATGAATCATGAATCATGAATCATGAATTGAATCATGAATTGAATCATGATTCATGAATCGAATCATGAATCATGAATTGAATCATGAATGATGAATTATGAAATCAAACATGAATCATGAATTAAATCATGATTCGAATCATGAATCTTGAATCATGAATCATAAATCGAACCATTAAACATGAATTGAATCATGAATCATAAATTGAATCATGTATTGAATCATGAAATGTATCATGAATCATGAAATGATTTATGAAATGATTCATGAATCATGATTTGAATCATGAATCATGATTTGAATCATGAATCATGAAATGAATCATGACTTGAATCATGAATTGCATCATGAATCATGAATCAAATCATTATTGAATCATGAATCGAATCATGAATCATGAATCATAAATTGAATCATGAATCATAAAGCATAAATCATGAATTGAATCATGAATCATAAATAATGAATCGAATCATGAATCATGAATTAAGAATTGAATCATGAATCATGAAATGAATCAAGAACTGAATCATAAATTGAATCATGAATCATGAATTAAATCATGAATCGAATCATAATTCTTGAATCATAAATCGTGAATCGAATCATGAATCATGAATGAAATCATAAATCATGAATCGAATCATGAATCATGAATTAAATCATGAATTGAATCATGAATCATGAATTGAATCATGAATCATGAATTATGAATCATGAATCATGAATTGAATAATGAATCATGAATCATGAACCGAATCATAAATCATGAATTATGAATTGAATCATGAATCATATATTGAATCATGAATCATGAAACATGAATCGAATCATGAATTATGAATCATGAATTAAATCATGAATCATGAATTGAATCATGAATTGAATCATGAATAATGAATCTAATCATGAATCATGAATCGAATCATGAGTCATGAATTGAATCATGAATTGAATCATGAATCATGAAATGAAACATGAATTGAATAATGAATTCAATCATGAATCATGAATTGAATCATGAATTGAATCATGAATTGAATCATGAATCATGAATTATGAATCATGAATTGAATAATGAATCATGAATCATGAATCGAATCATAAATCATGAATTATGAATTGAATCATGAATCGAATCAAGAATCATGAATCATGAATTAAATCATGAATCATGAATTGAATCATGAATTGAATCACGAATCATGAAATAAATCATGACTTGAATCATGAATTGAATTATGAATCATGAATCATGAATTGAATCATGAATTGAATCATGAATCATGATTCGAATCATTAATCATGAATCATGAATTGACTCATGAATCATGAATTGAATCATGAATTGAATCATGAATAATGAATCGAATCAAGAATCATGAATTGAATCATAAATCATGAATTGAATCATGAATTGAATCATGAATCATGAAATGAATCATGAATTGAATCATGAATCATGAAATGAATCATGAATTGAATCATGAATCATGAAATGAATCATGAATTGAATAATGAATCATGAATTGAATCATGATTCATGAATTATGAATCATAAATCATGAATTGAATCATGAATCATGAATCATGAATTGAATCATAAATCATGAATCAAATCATGAATCATGAATTCAATCATGAATCATGTTTCATAAATCAAATCATGAATTGAATAATTAATCATGAATCGAATCATAAATCATGAACCATGAATCGAATCATAATTCATGAAATGAATCATGATTTGAATCATGAATTGAATCATGAATCATGAATTAAATCATGAATCGAATCATAATTCTTGAATCATAAATCATGAATCGAATCATGAATCATGAATTGAATCATGAATCATATATTGAATCATGAATCATGAAACATGAATCGAATCATGAATCATTAATCATGAATTAAATCATGAATCATGAATTGAATCATGAATTGAATCATGAATAATGAATCTAATCATGAATCATGAATCGAATCATGAGTCATGAATTGAATCATGAATTGAATCATGAATCATGAAATGAAACATGAATTGAATAATGAATTCAATCATGAATCATGAATTGAATCATGAATTGAATCATGAATTGAATCATGAATCATGAATTATGAATCATGAATTGAATAATGAATCATGAATCATGAATCGAATCATAAATCATGAATTATGAATTGAATCATGAATCGAATCAAGAATCATGAATCATGAATTAAATCATGAATCATGAATTGAATCATGAATTGAATCACGAATCATGAAATAAATCATGACTTGAATCATGAATTGAATTATGAATCATGAATCATGAATTGAATCATGAATTGAATCATGAATCATGATTCGAATCATTAATCATGAATCATGAATTGACTCATGAATCATGAATTGAATCATGAATTGAATCATGAATAATGAATCGAATCAAGAATCATGAATTGAATCATAAATCATGAATTGAATCATGAATTGAATCATGAATCATGAAATGAATCATGAATTGAATCATGAATCATGAAATGAATCATTAATTGAATCATGAATCATGAAATGAATCATGAATTGAATAATGAATCATGAATTGAATCATGATTCATGAATTATGAATCACAAATCATGAATTGAATCATGAATCATGAATCATGAATTGAATCATAAATCATGAATCAAATCATGAATCATGAATTCAATCATGAATCATGTTTCATAAATCAAATCATGAATTGAATAATTAATCATGAATCGAATCATAAATCATGAACCATGAATCGAATCATAATTCATGAAATTAATCATGATTTGAATCATGAATTGAATCATGAATCATGAATTAAATCATGAATCGAATCATAGTTCTTGAATCATAAATCATGAATCGAATCATGAATCATGAATTGAATCATGAATTGAATCATGAATCATGAATTGAATCATGAATCATGAATCATGAATTGAATCATGAATCATGAATTGAATCATGAATCATGAATTGAATCATGAATCATGAATTGAATCATGAATTGAATCATGAATCATGAATCTAATAATGAATCATGAATCATGAATTAAATCATGAATCGAATCATATATCTTGAATCATGAATCATGATTAGAATTATGAATCATGAATTGAATCATGAATCGAATGATGAATCATAATTCATGAATTGAATCATGAATCATAAATCATGAATTGAATAATGAATCATGAAACAAATCATGAATCATGAATTGAATCATGAATTGAATCATGAATCATGTATTAAATCATGAATCATGAATTGAATCATGAATCATGAAATGAATCATGAATTGAATAATGAATCATGAATTGAATCATGATTCATGAATTATGAATCATAAATCATGAATCATGAATTGAATCATGAATCATGAATCATGAATTGAATCATAAATCATGAATCAAATCATGAATCATGAATTCAATCATGAATCATGTTTCATAAATCGAATCATGAATTGAATAATTAATCATGAATCGAATCATAAATCATGAACCATGAATCGAATCATGAATCATGAAATGAATCATGATTTGAATCATGAATTGAATCATGAATCATGAATTAAATCATGAATCGAATCATAATTCTTGAATCATGAATCGAATCATGAATCATGAATTGAATCATGAATTGAATCATGAATCATGAATTGAATCATGAATCATGAATCATGAATTGAATCATGAATCATGAATTGAATCATGAATTGAATCATGAATCATGAATCAAATAATGAATCATGAATCATGAATTGAATCATGAATCAAATCATAAATCTTGAATCATGAATCATGATTAGAATCATGAATCATGAATTGAATCATGAATCGAATGATGAATCATAATTCATGAATTGAATCATGAATCATAAATCATGAATTGAATAATGAATCATGAAACAAATCATGAATCATGAATTGAATCATGAATTGAATAATGAATTATGTATTAAATCATGAATCATGAAATGAATCATGAATCATGATTTGAATCATGAATCATGATTTGAATCATGAATAATGAAAGGAATCATGAATTGAATAATGAATTATGAATCGAACCATTAATTGAATCTTGATTCATGAATCAAATCATGAATCATGAATTGAATAATGAATCATGAATCATGAATCATAATTTGAATCTAGAATCATGAATCATGAATTGAATCATGAATCATGAAATGAATCATGAATCATGAATCATGAAATGAATCATGAATTGATTAATGAAATGAATCATGAATTATGAATCATAAATCATGAATCATGAATTAAATCATGAATCATGAATCATGAATCATTAATTGAACCATTAAACATGAATTGAATCATATATCATGAATTGAATCATGAAATGAATCATGAATTATGAATTGAATCATGAACCATAAATTGAATCATGTTTTGAATCATAAAATGTATCATGAATCATGAAATGATTTATGAAATGATTCATAAATCATAATTTGAATCATGAATCATGATTTGAATCATGAATCATGAAATGAATCATGAATTGCATCATGAATCATGAATCAAATCATTATTGAATCATGAATCGAATCATGAATCATTAATTGAATCATGAATCATGAATCATGAATCGAATCATGAATCATGAATCATGAATTCAATCATGAATCATGAATCGAATCATGAATCATGAATCATGAATTGAATCATGAATTATGAATCGAATCATGAATCATGAATCATGAATTAAATCATGAATCATGAATTGAATCATGAATTGAATCATGAATAATGAATCTAATCATGAATCGAATCATGAATTGAATCATGAATCATGAAACGAAACATGAATTGAATCATGAATTCAATCATGAATCATGAATTGAATCATGAATTGAATCATGAATCATGAATTATGAATCATGAATCATGAAATGAATAATGAATCATGAATCATGAACCGAATCATAAATCATGAATTATGAATTGAATCATGAATCATATATTGAATCATGAATCATGAATCATGAATCGAATCATGAATCATGAATCATGAATTAAATCATGAATCATGAATTGAATCATGAATTGAATCATGAATCATGAAATGAATCATGACTTGAATCATGAATTGAATCATGAATCATGAATCATGAATTCAATCATGAATCATGAATCGAATCATGAATCATGAATCATGAATTGAATTATGAACTATGACTTGAATCATTAATCATGAATCATGAATTATGAATCATGAATTGAATCATGAATTGAATCATGAATCATGAATCGATTCATTAATCATGAATCATGAATCGAATCATGAATCATAAATTGAATCATAAATTGAATCATGAATTAATTCATGAATCATGAAATGAATCATGAATCATGAAATAAATCATGAATCATGAATTGAATGATGAATTGAATCATGAAATGAATCATGAATTGAATCATGAAATGAATCATGAAATAAATCATGAATCATGATTTGAATGATGAATCATGAATTGAATCATGAATCATGAATCATAAATCATGATTCATGAATTGAATCATGAATCATGAATTGAATCATGAATTGAATCATGAATCATGATTCGAATCATTAATCATGAATCATGAATTGACTCATGAATCATGAAATGAATCATGAATTGAATCATGAAATGAATCATGAAATAAATCATGAATCATGATTTGAATGATGAATCATGAATTGAATCATGAATCATAAATCATGAATCATGAATCAAATCATAAATCATGAATTGAATCATGAATTGAATCATGAATCATGAAATGAATCATGAATTGAATCATGAATTGAATCATGAATCATGAATTGAATCATGAAATGAATCATGAATTGAATAATGATTTATGAATTGAATCATGAATTGAATCATACATCATGAATCATGAATTGAATCATGAATCATGAATCATGAATCATGAATTGAATCATAAATCATGAATCAAATCATGAATCATGAATTCAATCATGAATCATGTTTCATAAATCGAATCATGAATTGAATAATTAATGAATCAAATCATAAATCATGAATCATGAATCGAATCATGAATCATGAAATGAATCAAGAACTGAATCATAAATTGATTTATGAATCATGAATTAAATCATGAATCGAATCAAAATTCTTGAATCATAAATCATGAATCGAATCATGAATCATGAATGAAATCATGAATCATGAATGAAATCATGAATCATGAATCGAATCATGAATCATGGATTGAATCATGAATCATGAATTGAATCATGAATTGAATCATGAATCATGAATTGAATCATGAATCATGAATTGAATCATGAATCATGAATTGAATCATGAATTGAATCATGAATCATGAATCAAATAATGAATCTTAAATCATGAATTGAATCATGAATCATGAATCATGAAATGAATCATGAATCGAATCATGAATCTTGAATCATGAATCATGAATAGAATAATGAATCATGAATTGAATCATGAATCATGAATTGAATCATGAATCGAATCATGAATCATAATTCATGAATTGAATCATGAATTGAATCATGATTCATGAATCGAATCATGAATCATGAATTAAATCATGAATCATGAATCATGAATCATTAATTGAACCATTAAACATGAATTGAATCATATATCATGAATTGAATCATGAAATGAATCATGAATTATGAATTGAATCATGAACCATAAATTGAATCATGTATTGAATCATAAAATGTATCATGTATCATGAAATGATTTATGAAATGATTCATGAATCATAATTTGAATCATGAATCATGATTTGAATCATGAATCATGAAATGAATCATGAATTGCATCATGAATCATGAATCAAATCATTATTGAATCATGAATCGAATCATGAATCATGAATCATAAATTGAATCGTGAATCATAAATAATGAATCGAATCATGAATTATGAATCATGAATTGAATAATGAATCATGAATCATGAATCGAATCATAAATCATGAATTATGAATTGAATCATGAATCGAATCATGAATCATGAATCATGAATT
The DNA here is from genome assembly GCF_038048845.1 of Mixophyes fleayi. Classification (NCBI taxonomy): domain Eukaryota; kingdom Metazoa; phylum Chordata; class Amphibia; order Anura; family Limnodynastidae; genus Mixophyes; species Mixophyes fleayi. The sequence continues at coordinate 19,199 of NW_027446794.1, read as the reverse complement.
AAATCATGAATCATGAATTGAATCATGAATTGAATCACGAATCATGAAATAAATCATGACTTGAATCATGATTCGAATCATTAATCATGAATCATGAATTGACTCATAAATCATGAATTGAATCATGAATTGAATCATGAATAATGAATCGAATCAAGAATCATGAATCGAATCATAAATCATGAATTGATTCATGAATTGAATAATGAATCATGAAATGAATCATGAATTGAATCATGAATTGAATCATGAATCATGAAATGAATCATGAATTGAATAATTAATCATGAATTGAATCATGATTCATGAATTATGAATCATAAATCATGAATCATGAATTGAATCATGAATCATGAATTGAATCATAAATCATGAATCAAATCATGAATCATGAATTCAATCATAAATCATGTTTCATAAATCGAATCATGAATTGAATAATTAATCATGAATCGAATCATAAATCATGAACCATGAATCGAATCATGAATCATGAATCGAATCATAAATCATGAACCATGAATCGAATCATGAATCATGAAATGAATCATGATTTGAATCATGAATTGAATCATGAATCATGAATTAAGTCATGAATCGAATCATAATTCTTGAATCATAAATCATAAATCGAATTATGAATCATGAATTGAATCATGAATTGAATCATGAATCATGAATTGAATCATGAATCATGAATCATGAATTGAATCATGAATCATGAATTGAATCATGAATCATGAATTGAATCATGAATTGAATCATGAATCATGAATCAAATAATGAATCATGAATCATGAATTGAATCATGAATCGAATCATAAATCTTGAATCATAAATATTGATTAGAATCATGAATCATGAATTGAATCATGAATCATGAATTGAATCATGAATCGAATGATGAATCATAACTCATGAATTGAATCATGAATCATAAATCATGAATTGAATAATGAATCATGAAACAAATCATGAATCATGAATTGAATCATGAATTGAATCATGAATTGAATCATGAATCATGTATTAAATCATGAATCATGAAATGAATCATGAAATATGATTTGAATCATGAATCATGATTTGAATCATGAATAATGAAAGGAATCATGAATTGAATAATGAATTATGAATCGAATCATTAATTGAATCTTGATTCATGAATCAAATCATGAATCATGAATTGAATAATGAATCATGAATCATGAATCATAATTTGAATCTAGAATCATGAATCATGAATTGAATCATGAATCATGAATCATGAAATGAATCATGAATCATGAATCATGAAATGAATCATGAATTAATTAATGAAATGAATCATGAATTATGAATCATAAATCTTGAATCATGAATTAAATCATGAATCATGAATCATGAATCATGAATTGAATCATGAATTGAATCATGATTCATGAATCGAATCATGAATCATGAATCATGAATTAAATCATGAATCATGAATCATTAATTGAACCATTAAACATGAATTGAATCATATATCATGAATTGAATCATGAAATGAATCATGAATTATGAATTGAATCATGAACCATAAATTGAATCATGTATTGAATCATAAAATGTATCATGAATCATGAAATGATTTATGAAATGATTCATGAATCATAATTTGAATCATGAATCATGATTTGAATCATGAATCATGAAATGAATCATGAATTGCATCATGAATCAAATCATCATTGAATCATGAATCGAATCATGAATCATGAATTGAATCATGAATCATGAATCATGAATCGAATCATGAATCATGAATTCAATCATGAATCATGAATCGAATCATGAATCATGAATCATGAATTGAATCATGAATTATGAATCGAATCATGAATCATGAATCATGAATTAAATCATGAATCATGAATTGAATCATGAATTGAATCATGAATAATGAATCTAATCATGAATCGAATCATGAATTGAATCATGAATCATGAAACGAAACATGAACTGAATCATGAATTCAATCATGAATCATGAATTGAATCATGAATTGAATCATGAATCATGAATTATGAATCATGAATCATGAAATGAATAATGAATCATGAATCATGAACCGAATCATAAATCATGAATTATGAATTGAATCATGAATCATATATTGAATCATGAATCATGAATCATGAATCGAATCATGAATCATGAATCATGAATTAAATCATGAATCATGAATTGAATCATGAATTGAATCATGAATCATGAATTAAATTATGAATTATGAATCATGAATTGAATCATGAATTGAATCATGAATCATGAATCGATTCATTAATCATGAATCATGAATCGAATCATGAATCATAAATTGAATCATAAATTGAATCATGAATTAATTCATGAATCATGAAATGAATCATGAATCATGAAATAAATCATGAATCATGAATTGAATCATGAATCATGAATCATAAATCATGAATCATGAATTGAATCATGAATCATGCATTGAATCATGAATTGAATCATGAATTATGATTCGAATCATTAATCATGAATCATATATTGACTCATGAATCATGAAATGAATCATGAATTGAATCATGAAATGAATCATGAAATAAATCATGAATCATGATTTGAATGATGAATCATGAATTGAATCATGAATCATGAATCATAAATCATGAATCATGAATCAAATCATAAATCATGAATTGAATCATGAATTGAATCATGAATTGAATCATGAAATGAATCATGAATTGAATCATGAATTGAATCATGAATCATGAATTGAATCATGAAATGAATCATGAATTGAATAATGATTTATGAATTGAATCATGAATTGAATCATACATCATAAATCATGAATTGAATCATGAATCATGAATTGAATCATAAATCATGAATCAAATCATGAATCATGAATTCAATCATGAATCATGTTTCATAAATCGAATCATGAATTGAATAATTAATCATGAATCAAATCATAAATCATGAATCATGAATCGAATCATGAATCATGAAATGAATCAAGAACTGAATCATAAATTGATTTATGAATCATGAATTAAATCATGAATCGAATCAAAATTCTTGAATCATAAATCATGAATCGAATCATGAATCATGAATGAAATCATGAATCATGAATGAAATCATGAATCATGAATCGAATCATGAATCATGGATTGAATCATGAATCATGAATTGAATCATGAATTAAATCATGAATCATGAATTGAATCATGAATCATGAATTGAATCATGAATCATGAATTGAATCATGAATCATGAATTGAATCATGAATTGAATCATGAATCATGAATCAAATAATGAATCTTGAATCATGAATTTAATCATGAATCATGAATCATGAAATGAATCATGAATCGAATCATGAATCTTGAATCATGAATCATGAATAGAATAATGAATCATGAATTGAATCATGAATCATAAATTGAATCATGAATTGAATCATGAATCATAATTCATGAATTGAATCATGAATTGAATCATGATTCATGAATCGAATCATGAATCATGAATTATGAATTAAATCATGAATCATGAATCATGAATCATTAATTGAACCATTAAACATGAATTGAATCATATATCATGAATTGAATCATGAAATGAATCATGAATTATGAATTGAATCATGAACCATAAATTGAATCATGTATTGAATCATAAAATGTATCATGAATCATGAAATGATTTATGAAATGATTCATGAATCATAATTTGAATCATGAATCATGATTTGAATCATGAATCATGAAATGAATCATGAATTGCATCATGAATCATGAATCAAATCATTATTGAATCATGAATCGAATCATGAATCATGAATCATAAATTGAATCATGAATCATAAATAATGAATCGAATCATGAATCATGAATCATGAATTGAATCATGAATCATGAATCATGAATTGAATCATGAATTGAATCATGAATCATGAATTGAATCATGAATCATGAATCATGAATCGAATCATGAATCATGAATCATGAATTCAATCATGAATCATGAATCGAATCATGAATCATGAATCATGAATTGAATCATGAATTATGAATCGAATCATGAATCATGAATTAAATCATGAATCATGAATTGAATCATGATTTGAATCATGAATAATGAATCTAATCATGAATCGAATCATGAATTAAATCATGAATCATGAAATGAAACATGAATTGAATCATGAATCATGAATCATGAATCAAATCATGAATCATGAATCATGAAATGAATAATGAATCATGAATCATGAACCGAATCATAAATCATGAATTATGAATTGAATCATGAATCATATATTGAATCATGAATCATGAATCATGAATTGAATCATGAATTATGAATCATGAATTAAATCATGAATCATGAATTGAATCATGAATTGAATCATGAATCATGAAATGAATCATGACTTGAATCATGAATCGAATCATGAATCATGAATCATGAATTGAATCATGAATTATGAATCGAATCATGAAACATGAATCGAATCATGAATCATGAATTAAATCATGAATCATGAATCATGAAATGAATCATGAATCATGACTTGAATCATTAATCATGAATCATGAATCGAATCATGAATCATAAATTGAATCATAAATTGAATCATGAATTAATTCATGAATCATGAAATTAATCATGAATCATGAAATAAATCATGAATCATGAATTGAATCATGAATTGAATCATGAATTGAATCATGAAATGAATCATGAAATAAATCATGAATAATGATTTGAATGATGAATCATGAATTGAATCATGAATCATGAATCATAAATCATGAATCATGAATTGAATCATGAATCATGATTCGAATCATTAATCATGAATCATGAATTGACTCATGAATCATGAATTGAATCATGAATTGAATCATGAATAATGAATTGAATCAAGAATCATGAATCAAATCATAAATCATGAATTGAATCATGAATTGAATCATAAATCATGAAATGAATCATGAATTGAATCATGAATTGAATCATGAATCATGAGTTGAATCATGAAATGAATCATGAATTGAATAATGATTTATGAATTGAATCATGAATTGAATCATACATCATGAATCATGAATTGAATCATGAATCATGAATCATGAATCATGAATTGAATCATAAATCATGAATCAAATCATGAATCATGAATTCAATCATGAATCATGTTTCATAAATCGAATCATGAATTAAATAATTAGTCATGAATCAAATCATAAATCATGAATCATGAATCGAATCATGAATGATGAAATGAATCAAGAACTGAATCATAAATTGATTTATGAATCATGAATTAAATCATGAATCAAATCAAAGTTCTTTAATCATAAATCATGAATCGAATCATGAATCATGAATGAAATCATGAATCATGAATGAAATCATGAATCATGAATCGAATCATGAATCATGGATTGAATCATGAATCATGAATTGAATCATGAATTAAATCATGAATCATGAATTGAATCATGAATCATGAATTGAATCATGAATCATGAATTGAATCATGAATTGAATCATGAATCATGAATCAAATAATGAATCTTGAATCATGAATTGAATCATGAATCATGAATCATGAAATGAATCATGAATTGAATCATGAATCTTGAATCATGAATCATGAATAGAAAAATGAATCATGAATTGAATCATGAATCATGAATTGAATCATGAATCGAATCATGAATCATAATTCATGAATTGAATCATGAATCATAAATCATGAATTGAATAATGAATCATGAAACGAATCATGAATTGAATCATGAATTGAATAATGAATCATGAAACGAATCATGAATTGAATCATGAATTGAATCATGAATCATGAATTATGTATTAAATAATGAATCATGAATTGAATAATGAATCATGAATTGAATCATGAATCATGAATTATGAATCATAAATCATGAATCATGAATTGAATCATGAATCATGAATCATGAATCATGAATTGAATCATATATCATGAATCAAATCATGAATCATGAATTCAATCATGAATCATGTTTCATAAATCGAATCATGAATTGAATAATTAATCATGAATCGAATCATTAATAATGAATCATGAATCGAATCATGAATCATGAATTAAATCATGAATCGAATCATAATTCTTGAATCATAAATCATGAATCGAATCATGAATAATGAATGAAATCATGAATCATGAATTGAATCATGAATCATGGATTGAATCATAAATCATGAATTGAATCATGAATTAAATCATGAATCATGAATCATGAATTGAATCATGAATCATGAATTGAATCATGAATCATGAATTGAATCATGAATTGAATCATGAATCATGAATCAAATAATGAATCATGAATCATGAATTGAATCATGAATCATGAATCATGAAATGAACCATGAATCGAATCATGAATCATAATTCATGAATTGAATCATGAATCATAAATCATGAATTGAATAATGAATCATGAAACGAATCATGAATCATGAATTGAATCATGAATCATGATTTGAATCATGAATCGAATCAATAATTGAATCATGAATTGAATCATGAATCATGAATTGAATCAATAATTGAATCATGATTCATGAATCGAATCATGAATCATGAATTGAATAATGGATCATGAATCATGAATTGAATCATGAATCATGAATCATGAAATGAATCATGAATTGATTAATGAAATGAATCATTAATCATGAATCATTAATCATGAATTGAATCATGAATCATGAATCATAAATCATTAATCATGAATTAAATCATGAATCATGAATCATGAATCATGAATTGAATCATGAATTGAATCATGATTCATGAATCGAATCATGAATCATGAATCAAGAATTGAATCATGAATGATGAATTATGAATTCAAACATGAATCATGAATTAAATCATGATTCGAATCATGAATCTTGAATCATGAATCATAAATCGAACCATTAAACATGAATTGAATCATATGTCATGAATTAAATCATGAAATGAATCAAGAATTATGAATTGAATCATGAATCATAAATTGAATCATGTATTGAATCATGAAATGTATCATGAATCATGAAATGATTTATGAAATGATTCATGAATCATGATTTGAATCATGAATCATGATGTGAATCATGAATCATGAAATGAATCATGACTTGAATCATGAATTGCATCATGAATCATGAATCAAATCATTATTGAATCATGAATCGAATCATGAATCATGATTCATAAATTGAATCATGAATCATAAAGCATAAATCATGAATTGAATCATGAATCATAAATAATGAATCGAATCATGAATCATGAATTATGAATTGAATCATGAATCATGAATTCAATCATGAATTGAATCATGAATCATGAATCGAATCATAAATCATGAATCATGAATTGAATCATAAATTATGAAATGAGTCATGACTTGAATCATGAATTGAATCATGAATCATGAATCATGAATCGAATCATGAATCATGAATCATGAATTCAATCATGAATTATGAATCGAATCATGAATCATGAATCGAATCATGGATCATGAAATTAAATCATGAAGCATGAATCATGAAATGAATCATGAATCATGAATTGAATCATGAATCATGACTTGAATCATTATTAAATGAATCATGAATCGAATCTTGAATCATGAATGAAATCATGAATCATGAATCGAATCATGAATCATGGATTGAATCATGAATCATTAATTGAATCATGAATTAAATCATGAATCATGAATTGAATCATGAATCATGAATTGAATCATGAATCATGAATTGAATCATGAATCATGAATTGAATCATGAATTGAATAATGAATCATGAATCAAATAATGAATCTTGAATCATGAATTGAATCATGAATCATGAATCATGAAATGAATCATGAATCGAATCATGAATCTTGAATCATGAATCATAAATAGAATAATGAATCATGAATTGAATCATGAATCATGAATTGAATCATGAATCGAATCATGAATCATAATTCATGAATTGAATCATGAATCATAAATCATGAATTAAATAATGAATCATGAAACGAATCATGAATTGAATCATGAATTGAATCATGTATTAAATCATGAATCATGAATTGAATAATGAATCATGAATTGAATCATGAATCATGAATTATGAATCATAAATCATGAATCATGAATTTAATCATGAATCATGAATCAAATAATGAATCATGAATTCAATCATGAATCATGAATCGAATCATGAATCATGGATTGAATCATGAATTATGAATTGAATCATGAATTAAATCATGAATCATGAATCATGAATTGAATCATGAATCATGAATTGAATCATGAATCATGAATTGAATCATGAATTGAATCATGAATCATGAATCAAATAATGAATCATGAATCATGAATTGAATCATGAATCGAATCATGAATCATAATTCATGAATTGAATCATGAATCATAAATCATGAATTGAATAATGATTCATGAATTGAATCATGAATCATGAATAGAATAATGAATCATGAATTGAATCATGAATCATGAATTGAATCATGAATCGAATCATGAATCATAATTCATGAATTGAATCATGAATCATAAATCATGAATTGAATAATGATTCATGAAACGAATCATGAATCATGAATTGAATCATGAATCATGATTTGAATCATGAATCTAATCAATAATTGAATCATGAATTGAATCATGAATCATGAATCATGAATTGAATCATGAATCATGAATCATGAAATGAATCATGAATTGATTAATGAAATGAATCATTAATCATGAATTGAATCATGAATCATAAATCATGAATCATGAATTAAATCATGAATCATAAATCATGAATCATGAATTAAATCATGAATCATGAATCATGAATCATGAATCATGAATCATGAATTGAATCATGAATTGAATCATGATTCATGAATCGAATCATGAATCATGAATCATGAATTGAATAATGAATCATGAATTGAATCATGAATCATAAATTGAATCATGAATTGAATCATGAAATGAATCATGAATCATTAATCGAATAATGAATCATGAATTGAATAATAAATCATGAATCATGAATTGAATTATGAATTGAATCATGAATCATGATTCGAATCATGAATCATGAATCATGAATTAACTCATGAAACATGAATTGAATCATGAATTGAATCATGAATAATGAATCGAATCAATAATCATATATTGAATCATAAATCATGAATTAAATCTTGAATTGAATCATGAATCATGAAATGATTCATGAATTGAATCATGAATTGAATCATGAATTATGAATTAAATTATGAATCATGAATTGAATCATGAATCATGAATTGAATCATAAATCATGAACCAAATCATGAATCATGAATTCAATCATGAATCATTTATCATAAATCGAATCATGAATTGAATAATTAATCATGAATTGAATCATAAATCATGAATCATGAATCGAATCATGAATCATGAAATGAATCAAGAACTGAATCATAAATTGAATCATGAATTATGAATTAAATCATGAATCGAATCATGAATCTTGGATCATGAATCATGAATTGAATCATGAAATGAATCATGAATCATGAATTGAATCATGAATCATAAATTGAATCATGAAATGAATCATGAAATGAATCATGAATCATGAAATGAATCATGAATCATGATTTGATACATGAATCATGATTTGAATCATAAATCATGATTTTAATCATGAATCATGAAATGAATCATGAATTGAATCATGAATTGCATCATGAATCATGAATGAAATCCTTAATTGAATCATGAATCATGAATCGAATCATGAATCATGAATCATGAATTGAATCATAATTCATAAATCATGAATCATGAATCATGAAATGAATCATAAATAATGAATCGAATCTTGAATCATGAATCATGAATTGAATCATGAATCATGAATCGAATCATGAATCATGAATTGAATCATGAATCATGAATTGAATCATGAATCATGAATTGAATCATGAATCATGAGTTATGAATCATGAATCATGAATCATGAATTGAATCATGAATTGAATAATAAATCATGTATCATGAATCGAATCATAAATCATGAATCATGAATCGAATCATGATTCATGAATCATGAATCATGAATCGAATCATGAATCATGAATTGAATTATGAATTTAAATATGAATCATGAAATGAATCATGAAATGAATCATGAATAAAATCATGAATTAAATCATGAATCATGAATTAAATCATGAATCATGAATCAAATCATGAATGGAATCATGAATCATGAATTAAATCATGAATCATGAATCATGAATCATGAATTAAATCATGAATCGAATCATGAAATGAATTTATGAATTGAATCATGAATCATGAATCGAATCATGAATCATGAATTGAATCATGAATTAAATCATGAAATGAATCATGAATTGAATCATGAAATGAATCATCAAATGAATAATGAATCATAATTTAAATCATGAATCATGAATTGAATTATGAATCATGAATTGATTAATGAATTGAATCATGAAATGAATCATGTATTGAATCATGAATTGAATCATAAATCATGAATCATGAATTGAATCATGAATCATGAATTAAATCATGATTTGAATCATGAATCATGAATCATGAATTGAATAATTTATCATGATTTATATCATGAATCATCAATTAAATCATGAATCATGAATTGAGTTATGAATCATGAATTGAATGATGAATTGAATCATCAATTTAATCATGAATCATGAATCAAATTATGAATCATGAATCATGGATTGAATCATGAATCATGGATTGAATCATGAATCATGAATTAAATCTTGAATCATGATTTGAATTATGAAACATGAATTAAATCATGAATCATGATTTGAATCATAAATCATAATTTGAATCATGAATCTCAAATTGAATGATGAATCATGATTTGAATCATGAATCATGAATCGAATCATAAATCATGAATTGAATGATGAATTGAATGATGAATCATGAATTGAATAATGAATCATACATTGAATCATGAATCATGAATTAAATGATGAATTGAATCATAAATCATGAAACGAATCATGAATCATGAGTTATGAATCGAATCATGAATCATGAATTGAATCATGAATCATGAATCATGAAATGAATCATGAATCGATTCATGAATCATGAATTATGAAATGAATCATGAAATGAATCATAAATTGAATCATGAATCATGATTTAAATCATGACTCATGAATTAAATCATGAATCATGAATTGAATCATAAAGCATGAATTGAATCATGAATCATGAATCATGAATTGAATCATGAATCATGAAATGAATCATGAATTGAATCATGAATCGAATCATGAATCATGAATTTAATCATGAATCATGAATCGAATCATGAATCATGAAATTAATCTTGAATTTAATCATGAATCATGAATCGAATCATGAATTGGATCATGAATTATGAATGGAATCATGAATCGTGAATCATGAATTAAATCATGAATCATGAATCATGAAATGAATCATGAATCATGAATTGAATCATGAATCATGACTTAAATTATTAATCATGAATCATGAATTATGAATCATGAATTGAATCATGAATCATGAATCGAATCATGAATCATGAATTGAATCATGAATCATGAATCGAATCATGAATCGTGAATTGAATAATGAATCATGAATTGAATCATAAATTGAATCATGAATTGATTCATGAATCATGAATTGAATCATGAATCATGAAATGAATCATGAATTGAATCACGAATCATGAATTGAATCATGAATTGAATCATGAAATGAATCATGAATTGAATCATGAAATGAATTATGAAATGAATCATGAATCATGATTTGAATTATGAATCATGCATTGAATCATGAATCATGAATTGAATGATGAATTGGATCATAAAATGAATCATGAATTGAATCATGTATTAAATCATGAATCATGAGTCATGAATCTTGAATCATGAATCATGAATAGAATCATGAATCATGAATTTAATCATGAATCATGAATTGAATCATGAATCATGAATCGAATCATGAATCATGAAATGAATCATTAACTGAATCATAAATTGAATCATAAATCATGAATTAAATCATGAATCGAATCATGAATCATGAATCATGAATCATCAAATGAATCATGAATTGAATCATGAATCATGAATCATGAATCATGAATCATGAATTAAATCATGAATTATGAATCGAATCAAGAATCATGAATCGAATCATGAATCATGAATTGAGTCATGAATCATAAATTAAATCAAGAAACGAATCATGAATCTTGAATCATGAATCATGAATCGAATCATGAATCATGAATTGAATCATGAATCATGAATTGAATCATGAAATGAATCATGAATTGAATCATGAAATTAATCATGAAATTAATCATGATTTGAATGATGAATCATGAATTGATTCATGAATCATGAATTGAATGATGAATTGAATAAAAAAATGAATCATGAATTGAATCCTGAATCATGAATCTTGAATCATGAATCATGAATAGAATCATGAATCATGAATTGAATAATGAATCATGAATTGAATCATGAATTGAATCGAATCATGAATCATGAATTGAATCATGAATCATAAAATGAATCATGAATCATGAACCAATTCATAAATCATGAATCATGAATTGAATCATGAATCATGAATTGAATCATGAATTGAATCATGAATCGAATCATGAATCATGAATCATGAACTGAATCATGAATCATGAATCATGAATTGAATCATAAATCATGAATTGAATCATGAATCATGAATTGAATCATGATTTGAATCATGAATCATGAATTGAATAATTAATCATGAGTTATGAATCGAATCATGAATCATGAAATGAATCATGAATCATGAAATGAATCAAATTAGGAATCATGAATCATGAATTAAATCATGAATCATGAATTGAATCATGAATCATGAATCATGAATTGAATCATGAATAGAATCATGAATCATGAAATAAATCATGAATTGAATCATAAAATGAATCATGAAATAAATCATGAATCATGATTTAAATCATGAATCATGAATTGAATTATGAATCATGAATTGATTAATGTATTGAATCATGAAATGAATCATGTATTGAATCATGAATTGAATCATAAATCATGAATCATGAATTGAATCATGAATTATGAATCGAATCATGAATCATGAATCGAGTGATGAATTTAGTCATGAATCATGAATTTAATCATGAATCATGAATCATGAATTGAATCATGAATCATGATTTGAATCATGAATCATGATTTCAATCATTAATCATGAATCGAATCATGAATCATGAATCGAATCATGAATCATGAATCATGAATTGAATCATGAATTATGAATCGAATAATGAATCATGAATCATGAATTAAATCATGAATTATGAATCATGAAATGATTCATGAATCATGAATTGAATCATGAATCATGACTTGAATTATTAATCATGAATCATGAATCATGAATCATGAATCATGAATTATGAATCATTAATTGAATCATGAATCATAAATCGAATCATGAATTGATTCATGAATCATGAATTGATTCATGAATCATAAATTGAATCATGAATCATGAAATGAATAATGAATCATGAATTGAATCATGAATCATGAATTGAATCATCAATTGAATCATGAAATGAATCATGAATTGAATCATGAAATGAATCATGAATTGAATCATGAATCATGAATTGAATCATCAATTGAATCATGAAATGAATCATGAATTGAATCATGAAATGAATCATGAATCGTGATTTGAATGATGAATCATAAATTGAATCATGAATCATGAAATGAATAATGAATCATGAATTGAATCATGAATCATGAATTAAATCATCAATTGAATTATAAAATGAATCATGAAATGAATCATGAATCATAATTTGAATGATGAATCATGAATTGAATCATGAATCATGAATTGAATGATGAATTGAATCATAAAATGAATCATGAGTTATGAATCGAATCATGAATCATGAATTGAATCATGAATCAAGAAATGAATCATGAATCGATTCAGGAATCATGAATTATAAAATAAATCATGAAATGAATCATATATTGAATCATGAATCATGATTTAAATCATGACTCATGAATTAAATCATGAATCATGAATTGAATCATAAAGCATAAATTCAATCATGAATCATGAATTGAATCATGAATTGAATCATGAATCATGAAATGAATCATGTATTGAATCATGAATCATGAATCATGAATTCAATCATAAATCATGAATCATGAATCGAATCATGAAACATGAATTCAATCATGAATCATGAATCGAATCATGAATCATGAAATGAATCTTGAATTTGATCATGAATCATGAATCATGAAATGAATCATGAATCATGAAAAGAATCATGAATCATGACTTGAATTATTAATCATGAATCATGAAATATGAATCATGAATTGAATCATGAATTGAATCATGAATCATGAATCGAATCATTAATCATGAATCATGAATTGAATCATGAATCATGAATTGAATCATAAATTGAATCATGAATTGATTCATGAATCATGAAATGAATCATGAATTGAATCATGAATTGAATCATGAAATGAATCATGAATTGAATCATGAAATGAATTATGAAATCATTCATGAATCATGAATTGAATGATGAATCATGCATTGAATCATGAATCATGAATTGAATGATGAATTGAATCATAAAATGAATCAAGAATTGAATCATGAATTAAATCATGAATCATGAGTCATGAATCTTGAATCATGAATCATGAATAGAATCATGAATCATGAATTTAATCATGAATCATGAATTGAATCATGAATCATGAATCGCATCATGAATCATGAAATGAATCATGAACTGAATCATAAATTGAATCATAAATCATGAATTAAATCATGAATCGAATCATGAATCATGAATCATGAATCATCAAATGAATCATGAATTGAATCATGAATCATGAATCATGAATCATGAATTAAATCATGAATTATGAATCGAATCATGAATCATAAATCGAATCATGAATCATGAATTGAATCATGAATGATGAATTGAATCATGAACTGAATCGAATCATGAATCATAAATTGAATCATGAATCATAAAATGAATCATGAATCATGAACCAAATCATAAATCATGAATCATGAATTGAATCATGAATCATGAATCATGAAATGAATCATGAATCATGAATCATGAAATGAATCATGAATTGAATCATGAATCGAATCATGAATCATGAATCATGAACTGAATCATGAACCATGAATTGAATCATAAATCATGAATTGAATCATGAATCATGAATTGAATCATGATTTGAATCATGAATCATGAATTATGAATCGAATCATGAATAATGAAATGAATCATGAATCATGAAATGAATCTTGAATCATGAATTATGAATCGAATCATGAATCATGAATTGAATCATGAATCATGAATCGAATCATGAATCATGAATTGAGTTATGAATCATAAATTAAATACAGAAGCGAATCATGAATCTTGAATCATGAATCATAAATCGAATCATGAATCATGAATTGAATCATGAATCATGAATTGAATCATAAAATGAATCATGAATCATGATTTGAATCATGAGTTGAATCATGAATCATGAATTGAATCATCAATTGAATCATGAAATGAATCATGAATTGAATCATGAAATGAATCATGAATTGAATCATGAATCATGAATTGAATCATCAATTGAATCATGAAATGAATCATGAATTGAATCATGAAATGAATCATGAATCGTGATTTGAATGATGAATCATAAATTGAATCATGAATCATGAAATGAATAATGAATCATGAATTGAATCATGAATCATGAATTAAATCATCAATTGAATTATAAAATGAATCATGAAATGAATCATGAATCATAATTTGAATGATGAATCATGAATTGAATCATGAATCATGAATTGAATGATGAATTGAATCATAAAATGAATCATGAGTTATGAATCGAATCATGAATCATGAATTGAATCATGAATCAAGAAATGAATCATGAATCGATTCAGGAATCATGAATTATAAAATAAATCATGAAATGAATCATATATTGAATCATGAATCATGATTTAAATCATGACTCATGAATTAAATCATGAATCATGAATTGAATCATAAAGCATAAATTCAATCATGAATCATGAATTGAATCATGAATTGAATCATGAATCATGAAATGAATCATGTATTGAATCATGAATCATGAATCATGAATTCAATCATAAATCATGAATCATGAATCGAATCATGAAACATGAATTCAATCATGAATCATGAATCGAATCATGAATCATGAAATGAATCTTGAATTTGATCATGAATCATGAATCATGAAATGAATCATGAATCATGAAAAGAATCATGAATCATGACTTGAATTATTAATCATGAATCATGAAATATAAATCATGAATTGAATCATGAATTGAATCATGAATCATGAATCGAATCATTAATCATGAATCATGAATTGAATCATGAATCATGAATTGAATCATAAATTGAATCATGAATTGATTCATGAATCATGAAATGAATCATAAATTGAATCATGAATTGAATCATGAAATGAATCATGAATTGAATCATGAAATGAATTATGAAATCATTCATGAATCATGAATTGAATGATGAATCATGCATTGAATCATGAATCATGAATTGAATGATGAATTGAATCATAAAATGAATCAAGAATTGAATCATGAATTAAATCATGAATCATGAGTCATGAATCTTGAATCATGAATCATGAATAGAATCATGAATCATGAATTTAATCATGAATCATGAATTGAATCATGAATCATGAATCGCATCATGAATCATGAAATGAATCATGAACTGAATCATAAATTGAATCATAAATCATGAATTAAATCATGAATCGAATCATGAATCATGAATCATGAATCATCAAATGAATCATGAATTGAATCATGAATCATGAATCATGAATCATGAATTAAATCATGAATTATGAATCGAATCATGAATCATAAATCGAATCATGAATCATGAATTGAATCATGAATGATGAATTGAATCATGAACTGAATCGAATCATGAATCATAAATTGAATCATGAATCATAAAATGAATCATGAATCATGAACCAAATCATAAATCATGAATCATGAATTGAATCATGAATCATGAATCATGAAATGAATCATGAATCATGAATCATGAAATGAATCATGAATTGAATCATGAATCGAATCATGAATCATGAATCATGAACTGAATCATGAACCATGAATTGAATCATAAATCATGAATTGAATCATGAATCATGAATTGAATCATGATTTGAATCATGAATCATGAATTATGAATCGAA
This sequence comes from Mixophyes fleayi, assembly GCF_038048845.1. Classification (NCBI taxonomy): domain Eukaryota; kingdom Metazoa; phylum Chordata; class Amphibia; order Anura; family Limnodynastidae; genus Mixophyes; species Mixophyes fleayi. Next base: position 1,676 of record NW_027446794.1, on the reverse strand, counting down.
TCATGAATAATGAAATGAATCATGAATCATGAAATGAATCTTGAATCATGAATTATGAATCGAATCATGAATCATGAATTGAATCATGAATCATGAATCGAATCATGAATCATGAATTGAGTTATGAATCATAAATTAAATACAGAAGCGAATCATGAATCTTGAATCATGAATCATAAATCGAATCATGAATCATGAATTGAATCATGAATCATGAATTGAATCATAAAATGAATCATGAATCATGATTTGAATCATGAGTTGAATCATGAATCATGAATCATGAATTGAATCATGAATCATGAATCAAATTAGGAATCATGAACCATGCATTAAATCATGAATCATGAATTGAATAATGAATCATGAATCATGAATTGAATCATGAATAGAATCATGAATCATGAATCGAATCTTTAATCATGATTCATGAATCGAATCATAAATCATGAATTGAATCAGGAATTGAATCATAAATTATGAAATGAATCATGAATTGAATCATGAAATGAATCATGAATCATGATTTAAATCTTGAATCATGAATTGAATTATGAATCATGAATTGATTAATGAATTGAATCATGAAATAAATCATGTATTGAATCATGAATTGAATCATAAATCATGAATCATGAATTGAATCATGAATCATGAATTAAATCATGATTTGAATCATGAATCATGAATTGAATAATTTATCATGATTTATATCATGAATCATGAATTAAATCATGAATTATGAATCGAATCATGAATCATGAATCGAGTGATGAATTTAGTCATGAATCATGAATTTAATCATGAATCATCAATCGAATCATGAATCATGAACTGAATCATGAATCATGATTTGAATCAAGAATCATGATTTGAATCATGAATCATGAATCAAATCATGAATCATTAATCGAATCATGAATCATGAATCATGAATTGAATCATGAATTATGAATCGAATCATGAATCATGAATTAAATCATGAATCATGAAATGAATCATGAATCATGAATTGAATCATGAATCATGAATCGAATCATTAATCATGAATTGAATCATGAATCATAAATCGAATCATGAATTGATTCATGAATCATGAATTGAATCATGAATCATGAAATGAATAATGAATCATGAATTGAATCATGAATCATGAATTGAATCATCAATTGAATCATGAAATGAATCATGAATTGAATCATGAAATGAATCATGAAATGAATCATGAATCATGATTTGAATGATGAATCATGAATTGAATCTTGTATTGAATGATGAATTGAATCATACAATGAATCATGAATTGAATCATGAATTGAATCATGAATCATGAGTCATGAATCTTGAATCATGAATCATGAATAGAATCATGAATCATGAATTTAATCATGAATCATGAATTGAATCATGAATCATGAATCGAATCATGAATCATGAAATGAGTCATGAACTGAATCATAAATCGAATCATAAATCATAAATTATATCATGAATCGAATCATGAATCATGAGTCATGAATCATGAATTAAATCATGAATTATGAATCGAATCATGAATCATGAATTGAATCATGAATCATGATTTGAGTCATGAATAATAAATTAAATCAAGAAGCGAATCATAAATCTCGAATAATAAATCATGAATCGAATCATGAATCATGAATTGAATCATA
>NW_027446793.1:0-44691 GCF_038048845.1 Mixophyes fleayi | reverse complement strand
TCATGAATTGAATTCATCAATCATGAATCATGAATCATGAATTGAATTCATCAATCATGAATCATGAATTGAATCATGAATTGAATCATGAATCATGAATTGAATCATGAATCATGATATATGAATCATGAATCATAAATTGAATCATGAATCATGAATCATGAATTGAATCATGAATTGAATCATGAATCATGAATCATGAATTGAATTATGAATCATGAATTGAATCATGAATCGAATCATGAATCATGAATTGAATCATGAATCATGAATCGAATCATGAATCATGAATCGAATCTTGAATCATGAATCATGAATTGTATCATGAATCATTAATCATGAATCATGAATCGAATCATGAATCATGAATCAAGAATCATGAATTGAATCATGAATCATGAATTGAATCATGAATCATGAATCATGAATCGAATCATGAATCATGAATCAAGAATCATGAATCGAATCATGAATCATGAATCAAGAATCATGAATTGAATCATGAATCATGAATTGAATCATGAATCATGAATTGAATCATGAATCATGAATCATGAATTATGAATTGAATCATGAATCATGAATCATGAATCATGAAGTGAATCATGAATCATGAATCATGAATCGAATCATGAATCATGAATCAAAAATCATGAATCAAATCATGAATCATGAATTGAATCATGAATCATGAATCATAAATTTAATCATGAATCGTGAATCATGAATTGAATCATGAATCATGAATCATGAATTGAATCATGAATCATGAATCATAAATCAAATCATGAATAACAAATTGAATCAGGATTCGAATCATGAATTGAATCATGAATCATGAAATGAATCATGAATCATATCATGAATCATGAATCATGAATTGAATCATGAATCATGAATCATAAATCAAATCATGAATAATAAATTGAATCAGGATTCGAATCATGAATTGAATCATGAATCATGAATCTTGAATCATGAATCATGAATTGAATCAAGAATCATAAATTATGAATCATGAATTGAATCACGAATCAGGAATTGAATCATGAATCATGAATCATGAATCATGAATTATGAATTGAATCATGAATCATGAATCATGAATCATGAATCATGAATCATGAATTGAATCATGAATCATGAATCATGAATCGAATCATGAATCAAATCATGAATCATGAATCATGAATCATGAATCAGGAATCAGGAATCATGAATTGAATCATGAATCATGAATCATGAATCATGAATTGAATCATGAATCATGAATCATGAATCGAATCATGAATCATGAGTCCAGAATCATGAATCGAATCATGAATCATGAATCATGAATTATGAATTGAATCATGAATCATGAATCATAAATCGAATCATGAATCATGAATTGATTCACGAATCATGAATCATGAATTGAATCATGAATTGAATCATGAATCATGAATTGAATCATGAATTAAATCATGAATCATGAATCATGAATCATAAATTGAATCATGAATTGAATCATAAATCATGAATTGAATCATGAATCATGAATTGAATCATGAATCATGAATTGAATCATGAATCATGAATTGAATCATGAATCATGATTCATGAATCGAATCATGAATCATGAATTGAATCATGAATCATGAATCATGAATTGAATCATGAATTATGAATTGAATCATGAATCATGAATCATGAATCATGAATTGAATTCATCAATCATGAATCATGAATTGAATCATGAATTGAATCATGAATCATGAATTGAATCATGAATCATGAATCATGAATCATGAATCATGAATCATGAATCGAATCATGAATCATGAATCAAAAATCATGAATCGAATCATGAATCATGAATTGAATCATGAATCATGAATTGAATCATGAATCATGAATCATAAATCAAATCATGAATAACAAATTGAATCAGGATTCGAATCATGAATTGAATCATGAATCATGAATTGAATCATGAATTGAATCATGAATCATGAATCATGAATTGAATCATGAATCATGAATCATAAATCAAATCATGAATAATAAATTAAATCAGGATTCGAATCATGAATTGAATCATGAATCATGAATTGAATCATGAATCATGAATCTTGAATCATGAATCATGAATTGAATCAAGAATCATAAATTATGAATCATGAATTGAATCATGAATCAGGAATTGAATCATGAATCATGAATCATGAATTATGAATTGAATCATGAATCATGAATCATGAATCATGAATCATGAATTGAATCATGAATCATGAATCGAATCATGAATCATAAATCATGAATCATGAATCATGAATCATGAATCATGAATTGAATCATGAATCATGAATCATGAATTGAATCATGAATCGAATCATGAATCATGAATCATGAATCATGAATCAGGAATCATGAATCATGAATTGAATCATGAATCATGAATCATGAATCATGAATTGAATCATGAATCATGAATCATGAATCGAATCATGAATCATGAGTCCAGAATGATGAATCGAATCATGAATCATGAAACATGAATTATGAATTGAATCATGAATCATGAATCATAAATCGAATCATGAATCATGAATTGAATCATGAATCATGAATTGAATCATGAATTGAATCATGAATCATGAATTGAATCATGAATTAAATCATAAATCATGAATTGAATCATGAATCATGAATTGAATCATGAATCATGAATTGAATCATGAATCATGATTCATGAATCGAATCATGAATCATGAATTGAATCATGAATCATGAATCATGAATTGAATCATGAATTATGAATTGAATCATGAATCATGAATCATGAATCATGAATTGAATTCATCAATCATGAATCATGAATTGAATCATGAATTGAATCATGAATCATGAATTGAATCATGAATCATGAATCTTGAATCATGAATCATGAATTGAATCAAGAATCATAAATTATGAATCATGAATTGAATCATGAATCAGGAATTGAATCATAAATCATGAATCGTGAATTATGAATTGAATCATGAATCATGAATCATGAATCATGAATCATGAATCATGAATTGAATCATGAATCATGAATCATGAATCGAATCATGAATCATGAATCATGAATCATGAATCATGAATCATGAATCATGAATTGAATCATTAATCATGAATCATGAATCATGAATCATGAATCGAATCATGAATCATGAATTATGAATTGAATCATGAATCATGAATCATAAATCGAATCATGAATCATGAATTGAATCACGAATCATGAATCATGAATTGAATCATGAATCATGAATTGAATCATGAATTAAATCATAAATCATGAATTGAATCATGAATCATGAATTGAATCATGAATCATGAATTGAATCATGAATCATGATTCATGAATCGAATCATGAATCATGCATTGAATCATGAATCATGAATCATGAATTGAATCATGAATTATGAATTGAATCATGAATCATGAATCATGAATCATGAATTGAATTCATCAATCATGAATCATGAATTGAATCATGAATTGAATCATGAATCATGAATTGAATCATGAATCATGAATCATGAATAATGAATCATAAATTGAATCATGAATCATGAATCCTGAATTGAATCATGAATTGAATCATGAATCATGAATCATGAATTAAATCATTAATTATGAATCATTAATTGAATCATGAATCATGAATCGAATCATGAATCATGAATTGAATCATGAATCGAATCATGAATCATGAATTGAATCATGAATCATGAATCGAATCATGAATCATGAATCAAATCTTGAATCTTGAATCATGAATTGAATCATAAATCATGAATCATGAATCATAAATCGAATCATGAATCATGAATCAAGAATTATGAATTGAATCATGAATCATGAATTGAATCATGAATCATGAATCATAAATTAAATCATGAATCATGAATCAAGAATCATGATTAATGAATTGAATCATGAATCATGAATCATGAATTGAATCATGAATCATGAATCATGAATCATGAATCATGAATTGAATCATGAATCATGAATCATGAATCGAATCATGAATCATGAACTGAATCATGAATCATGAATTGAATCATAATTCATGAATCATGAATCATTAATTGAATCATGAATCATGAATCATGAATTGAATCATGAATAATAAATTGAATCATGAATCATGAATTTAATCATGAATTGAATCATGAATATTGAATCATGAATTGAATCATGAATCATGAATCATGAATTGAATCATGAATCATGAAATGAAACATGAATCATGAATTATGAATTGAATCATGAATCATGAATTGAATCATGAATCATGAATCGAATCATGAATCGAATCATAAATCATGAATTATGAATCATGAATTGAATCATAAATCATAAAACGAATCATGATTCATGAATTGAATCATGAATTGAATCATGAATTATAAATTAAATCATGAATCATGAATCATGAATTGAATCATGAATCATGAATCATGAATTGAATGATAATTCATGAATCATGAATCATGAATTGAATCATGAATCATGAATCATGAATCTTTAATTGAATCATGAATCACGAATCATGAATCATAAATCATGAATCATGAATTGAATCATGAATCATGAATTGAATCATGAATCATGAATCGAATCATGAATCGAATCATGAATCATGAATCATGAATCATGAATCAGGAATCATGAATCATGAATTGAATCATGAATCATGAATCATGAATCATGAATTGAATCATGAATCATGAATCATGAATTGAATCATGAATCATGAGTCCAGAATGATGAATCGAATCATGAATCATGAAACATGAATTATGAATTGAATCATGAATCATGAATCATAAATCGAATCATGAATCATGAATTGAATCACGAATCATGAATCATGAATTGAATCATGAATTGAATCATGAATCATGAATTGAATCATGAATTAAATCATAAATCATGAATTGAATCATGAATCATGAATTTTATCATGAATCATGAATTGAATCATGAATCATGATTCATGAATCGAATCATGAATCATGAATTGAATCATGAATCATGAATCATGAATTGAATCATGAATTATGAATTGAATCATGAATCATGAATCATGAATCATGAATTGAATTCATCAATCATGAATCATGAATTGAATCATGAATTGAATCATGAATCATGAATTGAATCATGAATCATGAATTGAATCATGAATCATGAATCTTGAATCATGAATCATGAATTGAATCAAGAATCATAAATTATGAATCATGAATTGAATCATGAATCAGGAATTGAATCATGAATCATGAATCATGAATTATGAATTGAATCATGAATTATGAATTGAATCATGAATCATGAATCATGAATCATGAATCATGAATCATGAATTGAATCATGAATCATGAATCATGAATCGAATCATGAATCATGAATCATGAATCATGAATCATGAATCGAATCATGAATTGAATCATTAATCATGAATCATGAATCATGAATCATGAATTGAATCATGAATCATGAATCATGAATTGAATCATGAATCATGAGTCCAGAATCATGAATCGAATCATGAATCATGAATTATGAATTGAATCATGAATCATGAATCATAAATCGAATCATGAATCATGAATTGAATCACGAATCATGAATTGAATCATGAATTGAATCATGAATCATGAATTGAATCATGAATTAAATCATAAATCATGAATTGAATCATGAATCATGAATTGAATCATGAATCATGAATTGAATCATGAATCATGATTCATGAATCGAATCATGAATCATGCATTGAATCATGAATCATGAATCATGAATTGAATCATGAATTATGAATTGAATCATGAATCATGAATCATGAATCATGAATTGAATTCATCAATCATGAATCATGAATTGAATCATGAATTGAATCATGAATCATGAATTGAATCATGAATCAAGAATCATGAATAATGAATCATAAATTGAATCATGAATCATGAATCCTGAATTGAATCATGAATTGAATCATGAATCATGAATCATGAATTAAATCATTAATTATGAATCATTAATTGAATCATGAATCATGAATCGAATCATGAATCATGAATTGAATCATGAATCATGAATTGAATCATGAATCATGAATCGAATCATGAATCATGAATCGAATCTTGAATCTTGAATCATGAATTGAATCATGAATCATAAATCGAATCATGAATCATGAATCAAGAATCATGAATTGAATCATGAATCATGAATTGAATCATGAATCATAAATCAAATCATGAATCATGAATCAAGAATCATGATTAATGAATTGAATCATGAATCATGAATCATGAATTGAATCATGAATCATGAATCATGAATCATGAATCATGAATTGAATCATGAATCATGAATCATGAATCATAAATCATAAATTTGATCATGAATCATGAATCATGAATTGAATCATGAATCATGAATCATGAATTGAATCATGAATCATGAATCATAAATCAAATCATGAATAATAAATTGAATCAGGATTCGAATCATGAATTGAATTATGAATCATGAATTGAATCATGAATCATGAATTGAATCATGAATCATGAATCAAATCATGAATCATGAATTGAATCATGAATCGAATCATGAATCATTAATGGAATCATGAATCATGAATCGAATCATGAATCTTGAATTGAATCATGAATTGAATCATAAATCATGAATCATGAATTGAATCATGAATCATGAATCAAATCATGAATCATGAATTGAATCATGAATCGAATCATGAATCATGAATCGAATCATGAATCATGAGTCAAGAATCATGAATCGAATCATGAATCATGAATCATGAATTATGAATTGAATCATGAATCATGAATCATGAATCATGAATCATGTATTAAATCATGAATCATGAATCATGAATCATGAATTGAATCATGAATCATGAATCATAAATCGAATTATGAATCATGAATCATGAATCATAAATTGAATCATGAATCATGAATCATGAATTGAATCATGAATCATGAATCATGAATCGAATCATGAATCATGAGTCAAGAATCATGAATCGAATCATGAATCATGAATCATGAATTATGAATTGTATCATGAATCATGAATCATGAATTGAATCATGAATCATGAATCATGAATCGAATCATGAATCATGAATCATGAATCATGAATCATGAATCATGAATTGAATCATGAATCATGAATTATGAATTGAATCATGAATCATGAATCATAAATCAAATCATGAATCATAAATTGAATCAGGATTCGAATCATAAATTGAATCATGAATCATGAATTGAATCATGAATCATGACTCTTAAATCATGAATCATGAATTGAATCATGAATCATAAATTATGAATCATGAATTGAATCATGAATCAGAAATTGAATTATGAATCATGAATCATGAATCATGAATCATGAATTGAATCATGAATCTTGAATCATGAATCGAATCATGAATCATGAATTGAATCATGAATCATGAATCATGAATTGAATCATGAATCATAAATCATGAATTGAATCCTGAATTGAATCATGAATATTGAATCATGAATTGAATCATCAATCATGAATCATGAATTGAATCATCAATCATGAATCATGAAATGAAACATGAATCATGAATTATGAATTGAATCATGAATCATGAATTGAATCATCAATCATGAATCGAATCATGAATCATGAAACATGAATTGAATCATGAATCATGAATTGAATCATGAATCATGAATTATGAATCATGAATCATGAATCATGAATTGAATCATGAATCGAATCAGAAATCATGAATTATGAATCATGAATTGAATCATAAATCATGAAACGAATCATGATTCATGAATTGAATCATGAATTGAATCATGAATTATAAATTAAATCATGAATCATGAATCATGAATCATGAATTGAATCATAATTCATAAAATCATGAATTGAATCATGAATCATGAATCATGAATTGAATCATGAATCATGAATCATGAATCGAATCATGAATCATTAATTAAATCATGAATCATGAATCATGAATCGAATCATGAATCATTAATTGAATCATGAATCATGAATCATGAATTGAATCATGAATCATGAATTGAATCATAAATCATGAATCATGAATCATGAATTGAATCATGAATCATGAATTGAATCATTAATTGAATCATGAATCATGAATCATGAATTGAATCATGAATCATGAATCATGAATTGAATCATGAATTGAATCATGAATCATGAATTGAATTATGAATCATGAATCAAATCATGAATCATGAATTGAATCATGAATCGAATCATGAATCATGAATCATTAATGAAATCATGAATCATGAATCATGAATCATGAATCATGAATTCAATCATGAATCATAAATCATGAATCATAAATCATGAATCGAATCATGAATCATGAGTCAAGAATCATGAATCGAATCATGAATCATGAATCGAATCATGAATCATGAATTGAATCATGAATCATGAATTGAATCATGAATCATGAATCATGAATCGAATCATGAATCATGAATCATGAATCATGAATCATGAATTGAATCATGAATCATGAATCATGAATCATGAATCATGTATTGAATCATGAATCATGAATCATGAATTGAATCATGAATCATGAATCATGAATCGAATCATGAATCATGAATCAAGAATCATGAATCGAATCATGAATCATGAATCGAATCATGAATCATGAATTGAATCATGAATCATGAATTGAATCATGAATCATGAATCATGAATCGAATCATGAATCATGAATCATGAATCATGAATCATGAATTGAATCATGAATCATGAATCATGAATCATGAATTGAATCATGAATCGAATCATGAATCATGAATCATGAATTGAATCATGAATCGAATCATAAATCATGAATTATGAATCATGAATTGAATCATAAATCATAAAACGAATCATGATTCATGAATTGAATCATGAATTGAATCATGAATTATAAATTAAATCATGAATCATGAATCATGAATTGAATCATGAATCATGAATCATGAATTGGATCATAATTCATGAATGATGAATCATGAATCGAATCATGAATCATGAATTGAATCATGAATCATGAATTGAATCATGAATCATGAATTGAATCATAAAATCATGAATCATTAATTGAATCATGAATTGAATCATAAATCATGAATCATGAATCATGAATTGAATCATGAATCATGAATTGAATCATGAATCATGAATTGAATCATGAATTTAATCATAAAACATGAATCATGAATTGAATCATGAATCATGAATCAAATCATGAATCATGAATTGAATCATGAATCGAATCATGAATCATTAATGGAATCATGAATCATGAATCGAATCATGAATCTTGAATTGAATCATGAATCGTGAATCATGAATCGAATCATGAATCATGAGTCAAGAATCATGAATCGAATCATGAATCATGAATCATGAATTATGAATTGAATCATGAATCATGAATCAGGAATCATGAAATATGAATCATGAATCATGAATCATGTATTGAATCATGAATCATGAATCATGAATCATGAATTGAATCATGAATCATGAATCATAAATCGAATCATGAATCATGAATCATGAATCATGAATCATGAATTGAATCATGAATCATGAATCATGAATCATAAATCATGAATCATGAATTGAATCATGAATCATGAATCGAATCATGAATCATGAGTCAAGAATCATGAATCGAATCATGAATCATGATTCATGAATTATGAATTGAATCATGAATCATGAATCATGAATCATGAATCATGAATCATGTATTGAATCATGAATCATGAATCATGAATCATGAATCATGAATCATAAATCGAATCATGAATCATGAATCATGAATCATGAATCATGAATTGAATCATGAATCATGAATAAGAAATCATGAATTGAATCATGAATCATGAATCATGAATCGAATCATGAATCATGAGTCAAGAATCATGAATCGAATCATGAATCATGAATCATGAATTATGAATTGAATCACGAATCATGAATCATGAATCATGAATCATGAATAATGAATTGAATCATGAATCATGAATCATGAATCGAATCATTAATCATGAATCATGAATCATGAATCATGAATCATGAATCATGAATCATGAATTGAATCATGAATCATGAATTATGAATTGAATCATGAATCATGAATCATAAATCAAATCATGAATCATAAATTGAATCAGGATTCGAATCATAAATTGAATCATGAATCATGAATTGAATCATGAATCATGAATCTTGAATCCTGAATCATGAATCATGAATCTTGAATCCTGAATCATGAATCATGAATCATAAATTATGAATCATGAATTGAATCATGAATCATAAATTATGAATCATGAATTGAATCATGAATCAGGAATTGAATTATGAATCATGAATCATGAATCATGAATCATGAATTGAATCATGAATCTTGAATTATGAATCGAATCATGAATCATGAATTGAATCATGAATCATGAATCATGAATTGAATCATAATTCATAAATCATGAATTGAATCCTGAATTGAATCATGAATATTGAATCATGAATTGAATCATGAATCATGAATCATGAATCATGAATCGAATCATGAATCATGAAACATGAATTGAATCATGAATCATGAATTGAATCATGAATCATGAATTGTGAATCATGAATCATGAATCATGAATTGAATCATGAATCGAATCATAAATCATGAATTATGAATCATGAATTGAATCATAAATCATGAAACGAATCATGATTCATGAATTCAATCATGAATTGAATCATGAATTATAAATTAAATCATGAATCATGAATCATGAATTGAATCATAATTCATGAATCATGAATCATGAATTGAATCATGAATCATGAATCATGAATTGAATCATGAATCATGAATCATGAATCGAATCATGAATCATTAATTGAATCATGAATCATGAATCATGAATCGAATCATGAATCATTAATTGAATCATGAATCATGAATCATTAATTGAATCATGAATCATGAATTGAATCATGAATCATGAATCATTAATTGAATCATGAATTGAATCATAAATCATGAATCATGAATCATGAATTGAATCATGTATCATGAATTGAATCATTAATTGAATCTTGAGTCTTGAATCATGAATTGAATCATGAATCATGAATTGAATCATGAATTGAATCATGAATCATGAATCGTGAATCAAATCATGAATCATGAATTGAATCATGAATCGAATCATGAATCATGAATCGAATCATGAATCATGAATCATTAATGAAATCATGAATCATGAATCGAATCATGAATCATGAATCATGAATTATGAATTGAATCATGAATCATGAATCATGAATCATGAATCATGAATCATGAATCATGAATCATGCATTGAATCATGAATCATGAATCATGAATTGAATCATGAATCATGAATCATGAATCGAATCATGAATCATGAATCAAGAATCATGAATCGAATCATGAATCATGAATCATGAATTGAATCATGAATCATGAATTGCATCATGAATCATGAATTGAATCATGAATCATGAATCATGAATCATGAATCGAATCATTACTCATGAATCATGAATCATGAATCGAATCATGAATCATGAATCAAGAATCATGAATCGAATCATGAATCATGAATCATGAATTGAATCATGAATCATGAATTGAATCATGAATCATGAATCATGAATCGAATCATTAATCATGAATCATGAATCATGAATCATGAATCATGAATTGAATCATAAATCGAATCATGAATCATGAATCATGAATCATGAATCGAATCATGAATCATGAATCGAATCATGAATCATGAACCATGAATTGAATCATGAATCATGAATCATGAATTGAATCATGAATCATGAATAATGAATTGAATCATGAATCATGAATCATGAATTGAATCATGAATCATGAATCATGAATCATGAATCATGAATCATGAATCATGAATTGAATCAGGATTCAAATCATGAATTGAATCATGAATCATGAATTGAATCATGAATCATGAATTATGAATCATGAATTGAATCATGAATCATTAATTGAATCATGAATCATGATTCATGAATCATGAATTGAATCATTAATCAGGAATTGAATCATGAATCATGAATCATGAATCATTAATCATGAATCATGAATTGAATCATGAATCATGAATTGAATCATGAATCATGAATCATGAATTGAATCATGAATCATGAATCATGAATTGAATCCTGAATTGAATCATGAATCATGAATTGAATCATGAATCATAAATTGAATCATGAATCATGAATTGAATCATGAATCATGAATCTTGAATCCTGAATCCTGAATCATGAATTGAATCATGAATCATAAATTATGAATCATGAATTGAATCATGAATCAGGAATTGAATTATGAATCATGAATCATGAATCATGAATCATGAATTGAATCATGAATCATAAATCATGAATTGAATCCTGAATTGAATCATGAATATTGAATCATGAATCGAATCATGAATCATGAAACATGAATTGAATCATGAATCATGAATTGAATCATGAATCATGAATTGTGAATCATGAATCATGAATCATGAATTGAATCATGAATCGAATCATGATTCATGAATTTAATCATGAATTGAATCATGAATTATAAATTAAATCAAGAATCATGAATCATGAATCATGAATTGAATCATAATTCATGAATCATGAATCATGAATTGAATCATGAATCATGAATCATGAATTGAATCATGAATCATGAATCGAATCATGAATCATTAATTGAATCATGAATCATGAATCATGAATCGAATCATGAATCATTAATTGAATCATGAATCATGAATAATTAATTGAATCATGAATCATTGATTGAATCATGAATCATATCATAAATCATGAATCATGAATCATGAATTGAATCATGAATCATGAATTGAATCATTAATTGAATCATGAGTCATGAATCATGAATTGAATCATGAATCATGAATTGAATCATGAATTGAATCATGAATCATGAATCGTGAATCAAATCATGAATCATGAATTGAATCATGAATCGAATCATGAATCATGAATCGTTAATGAAATCATGAATCATGAATCAAATCATGAATCATGAATCGAATCATGAATCATGAGTCAAGAATCATGAATCGAATCATGAATCATGAATCATGAATTATGAATTGAATCATGAATCATGAATCATGAATCATGAATCATGAATCATGAATCATGTATTGAATCATGAATCATGAATCATGAATTGAATCATGAATCATGAATCATGAATCGAATCATGAATCATGAATCAAGAATCATGAATCGAATTATGAATCATGAATCATGAATTGAATCATGAATCATGAATTGAATCATGAATCATGAATCATGAATCATGAATCGAATCATTAATCATGAATCATGAATCATGAATTGAATCATGAATCATGAATCATGAATCATGAATCATGTATTGAATCATGAATCATGAATCATGAATTGAATCATGAATCATGAATCATGAATCGAATCATGAATCATGAATCAAGAATCATGAATCGAATCATGAATCATGAATCGAATCATGAATCATGAATTGAATCATGAATCATGAATTGAATCATGAATCATGAATCATGAATCGAATCATGAATCATGAATCATGAATCATGAATCATGAATTGAATCATGAATCATGAATCATGAATCATGAATTGAATCATGAATCGAATCATGAATCATGAATCATGAATCATGAATCATGAATCATGAATCGAATCATGAATCATGAATCATGAATTGAATCATGAATCGAATCATAAATCATGAATTATGAATCATGAATTGAATCATAAATCATAAAACGAATCATGATTCATGAATTGAATCATGAATTGAATCATGAATTATAAATTAAATCATGAATCATGAATCATGAATTGAATCATGAATCATGAATCATGAATTGGATCATAATTCATGAATGATGAATCATGAATCGAATCATGAATCATGAATTGAATCATGAATCATGAATTGAATCATGAATCATGAATTGAATCATAAAATCATGAATCATTAATTGAATCATGAATTGAATCATAAATCATGAATCATGAATCATGAATTGAATCATGAATCATGAATTGAATCATGAATCATGAATTGAATCATGAATTGAATCATAAAACATGAATCATGAATTGAATCATGAATCATGAATCAAATCATGAATCATGAATTGAATCATGAATCGAATCATGAATCATTAATGGAATCATGAATCATGAATCGAATCATGAATCTTGAATTGAATCATGAATCGTGAATCATGAATCGAATCATGAATCATGAGTCAAGAATCATGAATCGAATCATGAATCATGAATCATGAATTATGAATTGAATCATGAATCATGAATCAGGAATCATGAAATATGAATCATGAATCATGAATCATGTATTGAATCATGAATCATGAATCATGAATCATGAATTGAATCATGAATCATGAATCATAAATCGAATCATGAATCATGAATCATGAATCATGAATCATGAATTGAATCATGAATCATGAATCATGAATCATAAATCATGAATCATGAATTGAATCATGAATCATGAATCGAATCATGAATCATGAGTCAAGAATCATGAATCGAATCATGAATCATGAATCATGAATTATGAATTGAATCATGAATCATGAATCATGAATCATGAATCATGAATCATGTATTGAATCATGAATCATGAATCATGAATCATGAATCATGAATCATAAATCGAATCATGAATCATGAATCATGAATCATGAATCATGAATTGAATCATGAATCATGAATAAGAAATCATGAATTGAATCATGAATCATGAATCATGAATCGAATCATGAATCATGAGTCAAGAATCATGAATCGAATCATGAATCATGAATCATGAATTATGAATTGAATCACGAATCATGAATCATGAATCATGAATCATGAATAATGAATTGAATCATGAATCATGAATCATGAATCGAATCATTAATCATGAATCATGAATCATGAATCATGAATCATGAATCATGAATCATGAATTGAATCATGAATCATGAATTATGAATTGAATCATGAATCATGAATCATAAATCAAATCATGAATCATAAATTGAATCAGGATTCGAATCATAAATTGAATCATGAATCATGAATTGAATCATGAATCATGAATCTTGAATCCTGAATCATGAATCATGAATCTTGAATCCTGAATCATGAATCATGAATCATAAATTATGAATCATGAATTGAATCATGAATCATAAATTATGAATCATGAATTGAATCATGAATCAGGAATTGAATTATGAATCATGAATCATGAATCATGAATCATGAATTGAATCATGAAT
Source organism: Mixophyes fleayi (assembly GCF_038048845.1). Taxonomy (NCBI): domain Eukaryota; kingdom Metazoa; phylum Chordata; class Amphibia; order Anura; family Limnodynastidae; genus Mixophyes; species Mixophyes fleayi. The sequence goes on along the minus strand of NW_027446793.1, from coordinate 29,161 downwards.
CTTGAATTATGAATCGAATCATGAATCATGAATTGAATCATGAATCATGAATCATGAATTGAATCATAATTCATAAATCATGAATTGAATCCTGAATTGAATCATGAATATTGAATCATGAATTGAATCATGAATCATGAATCATGAATCATGAATCGAATCATGAATCATGAAACATGAATTGAATCATGAATCATGAATTGAATCATGAATCATGAATTGTGAATCATGAATCATGAATCATGAATTGAATCATGAATCGAATCATAAATCATGAATTATGAATCATGAATTGAATCATAAATCATGAAACGAATCATGATTCATGAATTCAATCATGAATTGAATCATGAATTATAAATTAAATCATGAATCATGAATCATGAATTGAATCATAATTCATGAATCATGAATCATGAATTGAATCATGAATCATGAATCATGAATTGAATCATGAATCATGAATCATGAATCGAATCATGAATCATTAATTGAATCATGAATCATGAATCATGAATCGAATCATGAATCATTAATTGAATCATGAATCATGAATCATTAATTGAATCATGAATCATGAATTGAATCATGAATCATGAATCATTAATTGAATCATGAATTGAATCATAAATCATGAATCATGAATCATGAATTGAATCATGTATCATGAATTGAATCATTAATTGAATCTTGAGTCTTGAATCATGAATTGAATCATGAATCATGAATTGAATCATGAATTGAATCATGAATCATGAATCGTGAATCAAATCATGAATCATGAATTGAATCATGAATCGAATCATGAATCATGAATCGAATCATGAATCATGAATCATTAATGAAATCATGAATCATGAATCGAATCATGAATCATGAATCATGAATTATGAATTGAATCATGAATCATGAATCATGAATCATGAATCATGAATCATGAATCATGAATCATGCATTGAATCATGAATCATGAATCATGAATTGAATCATGAATCATGAATCATGAATCGAATCATGAATCATGAATCAAGAATCATGAATCGAATCATGAATCATGAATCATGAATTGAATCATGAATCATGAATTGCATCATGAATCATGAATTGAATCATGAATCATGAATCATGAATCATGAATCGAATCATTAATCATGAATCATGAATCATGAATCGAATCATGAATCATGAATCAAGAATCATGAATCGAATCATGAATCATGAATCATGAATTGAATCATGAATCATGAATTGAATCATGAATCATGAATCATGAATCGAATCATTAATCATGAATCATGAATCATGAATCATGAATCATGAATTGAATCATAAATCGAATCATGAATCATGAATCATGAATCATGAATCGAATCATGAATCATGAATCGAATCATGAATCATGAACCATGAATTGAATCATGAATCATGAATCATGAATTGAATCATGAATCATGAATAATGAATTGAATCATGAATCATGAATCATGAATTGAATCATGAATCATGAATCATGAATCATGAATCATGAATCATGAATCATGAATTGAATCAGGATTCAAATCATGAATTGAATCATGAATCATGAATTGAATCATGAATCATGAATTATGAATCATGAATTGAATCATGAATCATTAATTGAATCATGAATCATGATTCATGAATCATGAATTGAATCATTAATCAGGAATTGAATCATGAATCATGAATCATGAATCATTAATCATGAATCATGAATTGAATCATGAATCATGAATTGAATCATGAATCATGAATCATGAATTGAATCATGAATCATGAATCATGAATTGAATCCTGAATTGAATCATGAATCATGAATTGAATCATGAATCATAAATTGAATCATGAATCATGAATTGAATCATGAATCATGAATCTTGAATCCTGAATCCTGAATCATGAATTGAATCATGAATCATAAATTATGAATCATGAATTGAATCATGAATCAGGAATTGAATTATGAATCATGAATCATGAATCATGAATCATGAATTGAATCATGAATCATAAATCATGAATTGAATCCTGAATTGAATCATGAATATTGAATCATGAATCGAATCATGAATCATGAAACATGAATTGAATCATGAATCATGAATTGAATCATGAATCATGAATTGTGAATCATGAATCATGAATCATGAATTGAATCATGAATCGAATCATGATTCATGAATTTAATCATGAATTGAATCATGAATTATAAATTAAATCAAGAATCATGAATCATGAATCATGAATTGAATCATAATTCATGAATCATGAATCATGAATTGAATCATGAATCATGAATCATGAATTGAATCATGAATCATGAATCGAATCATGAATCATTAATTGAATCATGAATCATGAATCATGAATCGAATCATGAATCATTAATTGAATCATGAATCATGAATAATTAATTGAATCATGAATCATTGATTGAATCATGAATCATATCATAAATCATGAATCATGAATCATGAATTGAATCATGAATCATGAATTGAATCATTAATTGAATCATGAGTCATGAATCATGAATTGAATCATGAATCATGAATTGAATCATGAATTGAATCATGAATCATGAATCGTGAATCAAATCATGAATCATGAATTGAATCATGAATCGAATCATGAATCATGAATCGTTAATGAAATCATGAATCATGAATCAAATCATGAATCATGAATCGAATCATGAATCATGAGTCAAGAATCATGAATCGAATCATGAATCATGAATCATGAATTATGAATTGAATCATGAATCATGAATCATGAATCATGAATCATGAATCATGAATCATGAATCATGTATTGAATCATGAATCATGAATCATGAATTGAATCATGAATCATGAATCATGAATCGAATCATGAATCATGAATCAAGAATCATGAATCGAATCATGAATCATGAATCATGAATTGAATCATGAATCATGAATTGAATCATGAATCATGAATCATGAATCATGAATCGAATCATTAATCATGAATCGAATCATGAATCATGAATCAAGAATCATGAATCGAATCATGAATCATGAATCATGAATTGAATCATGAATCATGAATTGAATCATGAATCATGAATCATGAATCATGAATCAAATCATTAATCATGAATCATGAATCATGAATTGAATCATGAATCATGAATAATGAATCATGAATTGAATCATAAATCGAATCATGAATCATGAATCATGAATCATGAATCGAATCATGAATCATGAATCATGAATCGAATCATGAATCATGAACCATGAATTGAATCATGAATCATGAATCATGAATTGAATCATGAATCATGAATCATGAATTGAATCAGGATTCAAATCATGAATTGAATCATGAATCATGAATTGAATCATGAATCATGAATTATGAATCATGAATTGAATCATGAATCATTAATTGAATCATGAATCATGATTCATGAATCATGAATTGAATCATGAATCAGGAATTGAATCATGAATCATGAATCATGAATCATTAATCATGAATCATGAATTGAATCATGAATCATGAATTGAATCATGAATCATGAATCATGAATTGAATCATGAATCATGAATCATGAATTGAATCCTGAATTGAATCATGAATCATGAATTGAATCATGAATCATAAATTATGAATCATGAATTGAATCATGAATCAGGAATTGAATTATGAATCATGAATCATGAATCATGAATCATGAATTGAATCATGAATCATAAATCATGAATTGAATCCTGAATTGAATCATGAATATTGAATCATGAATTGAATCATGAATCATGAATCATGAATCATGAATCGAATCATGAATCATGAAACATGAATTGAATCATGAATCATGAATTGAATCATGAATCATGAATTGTGAATCATGAATCATGAATCATGAATTGAATCATGAATCGAATCATAAATCATGAATTATGAGTCATGAATTGAATCATAAATCATGAAACGAATCATGATTCATGAATTCAATCATGAATTGAATCATGAATTATAAATTAAATCATGAATCATGAATCATGAATCATGAATTGAATCATAATTCATGAATCATGAATCATGAATTGAATCATGAATCATGAATCATGAATTGAATCATGAATCATGAATCATGAATCGAATCATGAATCATTAATTGAATCATGAATCATGAATCATTAATTGAATCATGAATCATGAATTGAATCATGAATCATGAATCATTAATTGAATCATAAATTGAATCATAAATCATGAATCATGAATCATGAATTGAATCATGAATCATGAATTGAATCATTAATTGAATCATGAGTCATGAATCATGAATTGAATCATGAATCATGAATTGAATCATGAATTGAATCATGAATCATGAATCGTGAATCAAATCATGAATCATGAATTGAATCATGAATCGAATCATGAATCATGAATCGAATCATGAATCATGCATCATTAATGAAATCATGAATCATGAATCGAATCATGAATCATGAATCGAATCATTAATCATAAGTCAAGAATCATGAATCGAATCATGAATCATGAATCATGAATTATGAATTGAATCATGAATCATGAATCATGAATCATGAATCATGAATCATGTATTGATTAATGAATCATGAATCATGAATTGAATCATGAATCATGAATCATGAATCGAATCATGAATCATGAATCAAGAATCATGAATCGAATCATGAATCATGAATCATGAATTGAATCATGAATCATGAATTGAATCATGAATCATGAATCATGAATCGAATCATTAATCATGAATCATGAATCATGAATCGAATCATGAATCATGAATCAAGAATCATGAATCGAATCATGAATCATGAATCATGAATTGAATCATGAATCATGAATTGAATCATGAATCATGAATCATGAATCGAATCATTAATCATGAATCATGAATCATGAATCATGAATTGAATCATGAATCATGAATCATGAATTGAATCATAAATCGAATCATGAATCATGAATCATGAATCGAATCATGAATCATGAATCATGAATTGAATCATGAATCATGAATAATGAATTAAATCATGAATCATGAATCATGAATTGAATCATGAATCATGAATCATGAATCATGAATCATGAATTGAATCATGAATCATGAATCATGAATTGAATCAGGATTCAAATCATGAATTGAATCATGAATCATGAATTGAATCATGAATCATGAATTATGAATCATGAATTGAATCATGAATCAGGAATTGAATCATGAATCATGAATCATGAATCATTAATCATGAATCATGAATTGAATCATGAATCATGAATTGAATCATGAATCATGAATCATGAATTGAATCATGAATCATGAATCATGAATTGAATCCTGAATTGAATCATGAATCATGAATTGAATCATGAATTAAATCATGAATCATGAATAATAAATTGAATCATGAATCATGAATCATGAACTGATTCATGAATCATGAATTATGAATCATGAATTGAATCATGAATCATGAATCATAAATTATGAATTGAATCATGAATTGAATCATAAATCATGAATTATGAATCATGAATTTAATCATGAATCATGAATTATGAATCATGAATTGGATCATGAATCATGAACAATGAATCATGAATTGAATCATGAATTGATTAATGAATTGAATCATGAATCATGAATTGAATCATGAATCATGAATCATGAATCATGAATCATGAATTGAATCATGAATCATGAATAATAAATCATGAATTGAATAATGAATTGAATCATGAATTGAATCATAAATCATGAATCATGAATCGAATCATGAATCATGAATCATGAATTGAATCACGAATCATGAATCATGAATTGAATCATGAATCATGAATCATGAATTGAATCATGAATCATGAATCATGAATTGAATCATGAATCATGAATCATGAATCGAATCATAAATCATGAATTATGAATCATGAATTGATTCATGAATCATGAATTATGAATCATGTATTGAATCATGAATCATGAATCATGAATTATGAATTGAATCATGAATTGAATCATGAATCATGAATTATGAATCATGAATTGAATCATGAATCAGGAGTCATGAATCGAATCATGAATCATGAATCATTAATTGAATCATGAATCATGAATTAAATCATAAATCATGAATCATAAATCGAATCATGAATCATTAATTGAATCAGGATTCGAATCATGAAATGAATCATAAATCATGAATTGAATCATGAATCATGAATCTTGAATCATGAATTGAATCATGAATCATGAATTATGAATCATGAATTGAATCAAGAATAATGAATTGAATCATGAATCATGAATCATGAATTGAATCATGAATCATGAATCGAATCATGAATTATGAATTATGAATTGAATCATGAATCATGAATTGAATCATGAATCATGAATTATGAATCATGAATTGAATCATGAATCATAAATTATGAATCATGAATTGAATCATGACTCATTAATCATGAATCATGAAATATGAATTGAATCATGAATTGAATCATGAATCAGGAATTGAATCATGAATCGAATCATGAATCATGAATTGTATCATGAATCATGAATTGAATCATGAATCATGAATCAAGAGTCATGAATCGAATCATGAATCATGAATTGAATCATGAATCATGAATCATGAATTGAATAATGAATCAGGAAACATGAATCAAATCATGAATCATGCATCATAAATCATGAATCATGAATTGAATCATGAATCATGAATTGAATCATGAATCATGAATTGAATCATGAATCATAAATTATGAATTATGAATTGAATCATGAATCATAAATCGAATCATGAATCATGAATTGAATCAGGATTCGAATCATGAATTGAATCAGGATTCGAACCATGAATTGATTTACGAATCATGAATCATGAATCATGAATCATGAATTGAATCATGAATCATGAATCATGAATTATGAATTGAATCATGAATCATAAATTATGAATTGAATCTTGAATTATGAATCATGAATTGAACCATGAATCGAATCATGAATCATGAATCATCAATTGTATCATGAATCATGAATCATGAATTGAATCATAAATCGAATCATGAATCATGAATGGTCTAAATCATGAATCGAATCATGAATCATGAATCATGAATTGAATCATGAATCATGAATAATGAATTAAATCATGAATCATGAATCATGAATTGAATCATGAATCATGAATCATGAATCATGAATCATGAATTGAATCATGAATCATGAATCATGAATTGAATCAGGATTCAAATCATGAATTGAATCATGAATCATGAATTGAATCATGAATCATGAATTATGAATCATGAATTGAATCATGAATCATGAATTGAATCATGAATCATGATTCATGAATCATGAATTGAATCATGAATCAGGAATTGAATCATGAATCATGAATCATGAATCATTAATCATGAATCATGAATTGAATCATGAATCATGAATTGAATCATGAATCATGAATCATGAATTAAATCATGAATCATGAATCCTGAATTGAATCCTGAATTGAATCATGAATCATGAATTGAATCATGAATTAAATCATGAATCATGAATAATAAATTGAATCATGAATCATGAACTGATTCATGAATCATGAATTATGAATCATGAATTGAATCATGAATCATGAATCATAAATTATGAATTAAATCATGAATTGAATCATAAATCATGAATTATGAATCATGAATTAATCAGAATCATGAATTATGAATCATGAATTGGATCATGAATCATGAACAATGAATCATGAATTGAATCATGAATTGATTAATGAATTGAATCATGAATCATGAATTGAATCATGAATCATGAATCATGAATCATGAATCATGAATCATGAATCATGAATCATGAATTGAATCATGAATCATGAATAATAAATCATGAATTGAAAAATGAATTGAATCATGAATTGAATCATAATCATGAATCATGAATCGAATCATTAATCATGAATCATGAATTGAATCACGAATCATGAATCATGAATTGAATCATGAATCATGAATCATGAATTGAATCATGAATCATGAATTGAATCATGAATCATGAATCATGAATCGAATCATAAATCATGAATTATGAATCATGAATTGATTCATGAATCATGAATTATGAATCATGTATTGAATCATGAATCATGAATTATGAATTGAATCATGAATTGAATCATGAATCATGAATTATGAATCATGAATTGAATCATGAATCAGGAGTCATGAATCGAATCATGAATCATGAATCATTAATTGAATCATGAATCATGAATTAAATCATAAATCATGAATCATAAATCGAATCATGAATCATTAATTGAATCAGGATTCGAATCATGAAATGAATCATAAATCATGAATTGAATCATGAATCATGAATCTTGAATCATGAATTGAATCATGAATGAATCATGAATTGAATCAAGAATAATGAATTGAATCATGAATCATGAATCATGAATTGAATCATGAATCATGAATCGAATCATGAATTATGAATTATGAATTGAATCATGAATTATGAATTGAATCATGAATCATGAATTATGAATCATGAATTGAATCATGAATCATAAATTATGAATCATGAATTGAATCATGACTCATTAATTATGAATCATGAAATATGAATTGAATCATGAATTGAATCATGAATCAGGAATTGAATCATGAATCGAATCATGAATCATGAATTGTATCATGAATCATGAATTGAATCATGAATCATGAATCAAGAGTCATGAATCGAATCATGAATCATGAATTGAATCATGAATCATGAATCATGAATTAAATAATGAATCAGGAAACATGAATCAAATCATGAATCATGCATCATAAATCATGAATCATGAATTGAATCATGAATCATGAATTGAATCATGAATCATGAATTATGAATTATGAATTGAATCATGAATCATAAATCGAATCATGAATCATGAATTGAATCAGGATTCGAATCATGAATTGAATCAGGATTCGAACCATGAATTGATTTACGAATCATGAATCATGAATCATGAATCATGAATTGAATCATGAATCATGAATCATGAATTATGAATTGAATCATGAATCATAAATTATGAATTGAATCTTGAATTATGAATCATGAATTGAACCATGAATCGAATCATGAATCATGAATCATCAATTGTATCATGAATCATGAATCATGAATCATGAATCATGAATTGAATCATGAATCATGATTTAAGAATCATGAATCGAATCATGAATCATAAATTGAATCATGAATCATGAATCATGAATTGAATCATGAATCAGGAAACATGAATCGAATCATGAATTATGAATCATGAATCATGAATTGAATCATGAATCGAATCATGAATCATGAATCATGAATTGAATCATGAATCATGAATCATGAATCATGAATTGAATCATGAATCATGAATCATGAATTGAATCATGAATCATGAATCATGAATCATGAATCATGAATCATGAATTGAATCATGAATCATGAATTGAATCATGAATCATGAATTATGAATCATGAATTAAATCATGAATCATGAATTGAATCATGAATCATGATTCATGAATCATGAATTATGAATCATGAATTGAATCAAGAATAATGAATTGAATCATGAATCATGAATCATGAATTGAATCATGAATCATGAATCGAATCATGAATTATGAATTATGAATTGAATCATGAATCATGAATTGAATCATGAATCATGAATTATGAATCATGAATTGAATCATGAATCATAAATTATGAATCATGAATTGAATCATGACTCATTAATCATGAATCATGAAATATGAATTGAATCATGAATTGAATCATGAATCAGGAATTGAATCATGAATCGAATCATGAATCATGAATTGTATCATGAATCATGAATTGAATCATGAATCATGAATCAAGAGTCATGAATCGAATCATGAATCATGAATTGAATCATGAATCATGAATCATGAATTGAATAATGAATCAGGAAACATGAATCAAATCATGAATCTTGAATCATAAATCATGAATCATGAATTGAATCATGAATCATGAATTGAATCATGAATCATGAATTATGAATTATGAATTGAATCATGAATCATAAATCGAATCATGAATCATGAATTGAATCAGGATTCGAATCATGAATTGAATCAGGATTCGAACCATGAATTGATTTACGAATCATGAATCATGAATCATGAATTATGAATTGAATCATGAATCATAAATTATGAATTGAATCTTGAATTATGAATCATGAATTGAACCATGAATCGAATCATGAATCATTAATCATCAATTGTATCATGAATCATGAATCATGAATCATGAATCATGAATTGAATCATGAATCATGATTTAAGAATCATGAATCGAATCATGAATCATAAATTGAATCATGAATCATGAATCATGAATTGAATCATGAATCAGGAAACATGAATCGAATCATGAATTATGAATCATGAATCATGAATTGAATCATGAATCGAATCATGAATCATGAATCATGAATTGAATCATGAATCATGAATCATGAATTGAATCATGAATCAAGAATCATGAATTGAATCATGAATCATGAATCATGAATTGAATCATGAATCATGAATTGAATCATGAATCATGAATTATGAATCATGAATTAAATCATGAATCATGAATTGAATCATGAATCATGATTCATGAATCATGAATTGAATCATGAATCATGAATCATGAATCATGAATTGAATCATGATCATGAATCATAAATCAAATCATGAATCATAAATTGAATCAGGATTCGAATCATGAATTGAATCAGGATTCGAATCATGAATTGAATCATGAATCATGAATTGAATCATGAATCATGAATTGAATCATGAATCATGAATTGAATCATGAATCATGAATTGAATCATGAATCATGAATTATAAATCATGAATCGAATCATGAATCAAGAATCTTGAATCGAATCATGAATCATGAATTGAATCATGAATTGAATCATGAATCATGAATCATAAATTGAACCATGAATCATGAATTGAATTATGAATTGAATCATGAATCATGATTCATGAATCATGATTCATGAATTGAATCATGAATTGAATCATGAATCATGAATCATGAATTGAATCATATTTCATGAATCATGAATCATGAATTGAATCATGAATCATGAATCATGAATCATGAATTGAATCATTAATCATGAATCATGAATCGAATCATGAATCATGAATCATGAATTGAATCATGAATTGAATCATGAATCATGAATCATGAATTGAATCATGAATTATTAATCATTAATTGAATCATATTTCATGAATCATGAATCATGAATTGAATCATGAATCATGAATCATGAATCATGAATTGAATCATTAATCATGAATCATGAATCGAATCATGAATCATGAATCATGAATTGAATCATGAATTGAATCATGAATCATGAATCATGAATTGAATCATGAATTATGAATCATTAATTGAATCATGAATTGAATCATAAATCATGAATCATGAATCATGAATTGAATCATGAATCATGAATTGAATCATGAATCATGAATTGAATCATTAATTGAATCATGAATCATGAATCATGAATTGAATCATGAATCATGAATCATGAATTGAATCATGAATTGAATCATGAATCATGAATCATGAATTGAATCATGAATCATGAATTGAATCATGAATCGAATCATGAATCATGAATCATGAATCAAATCATGAATCATGAATCAAATCATGAATCATGAATTGAATCATGAATCATGAATCATGAATCATGAATTGAATTATGAATCATGAATCATGAATCATATCATGAATCATGAGTCAAGAATCATGTATCGAATCATGAATCATGAATCATGAATTATGAATTGAATCATGAATCATGAATCATGAATCATGAATCATGTATTGAATAATGAATCATGAATCATGAATTGAATCATGAATTGAATCATAAATCATGAATCAAATCATGAATCATGAATTGAATCATGAATCGAATCATGAATCATGAATCATTAATGGAATCATGAATCATGAATCAAATCATGAATCATGAATTGAATCATGAATCATGAATCATGAATCATGAATTGAATCATGAATCATGAATCATGAATCGAATCATGAATCATGAGTCAAGAATCATGAATCGAATCATGAATCATGAATCATGAATTATGAATTGAATCATGAATCATGAATCATGAATCATGAATTATGAATTGAATCATGAATCATGAATCATGAATCATGAATCATGAATCGAATCATGAATCATGAATCAAAAATCATGAATCGAATCATGAATCATGAATTGAATCATGAATCATGAATTGAATCATGAATCATGAATTGAATCATGAATCATGAATCATGAATCATGAATCATGAATCATGAATCATGAATCATGAATTGAATCATGAATCATGAATCATGAATCGAATCATGAATCATGAATTGAATCATGAATCATGAATCATGAATTGAATCATGAATCATGAATCATGAATCATGAATCGAATCATGAATCATGAATCATGAATCATGAATCATGAATCATGAATTGAATCATGAATCGAATCATGAATCATGAATTGAATCAGGATTCGAATCATGAATTGAATCAGGATTCGAACCATGAATTGATTTACGAATCATGAATCATGAATCATGAATCATGAATTGAATCATGAATCATAAATCATGAATGAATCTTGAATTATGAATCATGAATTGAATCATGAATCGAATCATGAATCATGAATCATCAATTGTATCATGAATCATGAATCATGAATCATGAATCATGAATTGAATCATGAATCATGATTTAAGAATCATGAATCGAATCATGAATCATAAATTGAATCATGAATCATGAATCATGAATTGAATCATGAATCAGGAAACATGAATCGAATCACGAGTTATGAATCATGAATCATGAATTGAATCATGAATCGAATCATGAATCATGAATCATGAATTGAATCATGAATCATGAATCATGAATCATGAATTGAATCATGAATCATGAATCATGAATTGAATCATGAATCATGAATCATGAATCATGAATCATGAATTGAATCATGAATCATGAATTGAATCATGAATCATGAATTATGAATCATGAATTAAATCATGAATCATGAATTGAATCATGAATCATGATTCATGAATCATGAATTGAATCATGAATCATGAATCATGAATCATGAATTGAATCATGATCATGAATCATAAATCAAATCATGAATCATAAATTGAATCAGGATTCGAATCATGAATTGAATCATGAATCATGAATTGAATCATGAATCATGAATTGAATCATGAATCATGAATTATAAATCATGAATCGAATCATGAATCAAGAATCTTGAATCGAATCATGAATCATGAATTGAATCATGAATTGAATCATGAATCATGAATCATAAATTGAACCATGAATCATGAATTGAATTATGAATTGAATCATGAATCATGATTCATGATTCATGAATCATGAATTGAATCCTGAATTGAATCATGAATCATGAATCATGAATTGAATCATATTTCATGAATCATGAATCATGAATTGAATCATGAATCATGAATCATGAATTGAATCATTAATCATGAATCATGAATCGAATCATGAATCATGAATCATGAATTGAATCATGAATTGAATCATGAATCATGAATCATGAATTGAATCATGAATCATGAATCATTAATTGAATCATGAATTGAATCATAAATCATGAATCATGAATCATGAATTGAATCATGAATCATGAATTGAATCATGAATCATGAATTGAATCATTAATTGAATCATGAATCATGAATCATGAATTGAATCATGAATTATGAATCATGAATTGAATCATGAATTGAATCATGAATAATGAATCATGAATTGAATCATGAATCATGAATTGAATCATGAATCATGAATCATGAATCAAATCATGAATCATGAGTCAAGAATCATGTATCGAATCATGAATCATGAATTATGAATTGAATCATGAATCATGAATCATGTATTGAATCATGAATCATGAATCATGAATTGAATCATGAATTGAATCATGAATCATGAATCATGAATTGAATCATAAATCATGAATCAAATCATGAATCATGAATTGAATCATGAATCGAATCATGAATCATGAATCATTAATGGAATCATGAATCATGAATCAAATCATGAATCATGAATTGAATCATGAATCATGAATCATGAATCATGAATTGAATCATGAATCATGAATCGAATCATGAATCATGAGTCAAGAATCATGAATCGAATCATGAATCATGAATCATGAATTATGAATTGAATCATGAATCATGAATCATGAATTATGAATTGAATCATGAATCATGAATCATGAATCATGAATCATGTATTGAATCATGAATCATGAATCATGAATCATGAATCATGAATCATGAATCGAATCATGAATCATGAATCAAGAATCATGAATCGAATCATGAATCATGAATCATGAATCGAATCATTAATCATGAATCATGAATCATGAATCGAATCATGAATCATGAATCAAGAATCATGAATCGAATCATGAATCATGAATCATGAATTGAATCATGAATCATGAATTGAATCATGAATCATGAATCATGAATCATGAATCGAATCATGAATCATGAATCATGAATCATGAATCATGAATTGAATCATGAATCATGAATCATGAATCATGAATTGAATCATAAATCGAATCATGAATCATGAATCATGAATCATGAATCGAATCATGAATCATGAATCATGAATTGAATCATGAATCATGAATAATGAATTAAATCATGAATCATGAATCATGAATTGAATCATGAATCATGAATCATGAATCATGAATCATGAATTGAATCATGAATCATGAATCATGAATTGAATCATGAATCATGAATTGAATCATGAATCATGAATTATGAATCATGAATTGAATCATGAATCATGAATTGAATCATGAATCATGATTCATGAATCATGAATTGAATCATGAATCAGGAATTGAATCATGAATCATGAATCATGAATCATTAATCATGAATCATGAATTGAATCATGAATCATGAATTGAATCATGAATCATGAATCATGAATTGAATCATGAATCATGAATCATGAATTGAATCCTGAATTGAATCATGAATCATGAATTGAATCATGAATTAAATCATGAATCATGAATAATAAATTGAATCATGAATCATGAATCATGAACTGATTCATGAATCATGAATTATGAATCATGAATTGAATCATGAATCATGAATCATAAATTATGAATTGAATCATGAATTGAATCATAAATCATGAATTATGAATCATGAATTTAATCATGAATCATGAATTATGAATCATGAATTGGATCATGAATCATGAACAATGAATCATGAATTGAATCATGAATTGAATCATGAATTGATTAATGAATTGAATCATGAATCATGAATTGAATCATGAATCATGAATCATGAATCATGAATCATGAATTGAATCATGAATCATGAATAATAAATCATGAATTGAATAATGAATTGAATCATGAATTGAATCATAAATCATGAATCATGAATCGAATCATGAATCATGAATCATGAATTGAATCACGAATCATGAATCATGACTTGAATCATGAATCATGAATCATGAATTGAATCATGAATCATGAATCATGAATTGAATCATGAATCATGAATCATGAATCAAATCATAAATCATGAATTATGAATCATGAATTGAATCATGAATCATGAATTATGAATCATGTATTGAATCATGAATCATGAATCATGAATTATGAATTGAATCATGAATTGAATCATGAATCATGAATTATGAATCATGAATTGAATCATGAATCAGGAGTCATGAATCGAATCATGAATCATGAATCATTAATTGAATCATGAATCATGAATTAAATCATAAATCATGAATCATAAATCGAATCATGAATCATTAATTGAATCAGGATTCGAATCATGAAATGAATCATAAATCATGAATTGAATCATGAATCATGAATCTTGAATCATGAATTGAATCATGAATCATGAATTATGAATCATGAATTGAATCAAGAATAATGAATTGAATCATGAATCATGAATCATGAATTGAATCATGAATCATGAATCGAATCATGAATTATGAATTATGAATTGAATCATGAATCATGAATTGAATCATGAATCATGAATTATGAATCATGAATTGAATCATGAATCATAAATTATGAATCATGAATTGAATCATGACTCATTAATCATGAATCATGAAATATGAATTGAATCATGAATTGAATCATGAATCAGGAATTGAATCATGAATCGAATCATGAATCATGAATTGTATCATGAATCATGAATTGAATCATGAATCATGAATCAAGAGTCATGAATCGAATCATGAATCATGAATTGAATCATGAATCATGAATCATGAATTGAATAATGAATCAGGAAACATGAATCAAATCATGAATCATGCATCATAAATCATGAATCATGAATTGAATCATGAATCATGAATTGAATCATGAATCATGAATTATGAATTATGAATTGAATCATGAATCATAAATCGAATCATGAATCATGAATTGAATCAGGATTCGAATCATGAATTGAATCAGGATTCGAACCATGAATTGATTTACGAATCATGAATCATGAATCATGAATCATGAATTGAATCATGAATCATGAATCATGAATTATGAATTGAATCATGAATCATAAATTATGAATTGAATCTTGAATTATGAATCATGAATTGAACCATGAATCGAATCATGAATCATGAATCATCAATTGTATCATGAATCATGAATCATGAATCATGAATCATGAATTGAATCATGAATCATGATTTAAGAATCATGAATCGAATCATGAATCATAAATTGAATCATGAATCATGAATCATGAATTGAATCATGAATCAGGAAACATGAATCGAATCATGAATTATGAATCATGAATCATGAATTGAATCATGAATCGAATCATGAATCATGAATCATGAATTGAATCATGAATCATGAATCATGAATTGAATCATGAATCATGAATCATGAATTGAATCATGAATCATGAATTGAATCATGAATCATGAATCATGAATCATGAATCATGAATTGAATCATGAATCATGAATTGAATCATGAATCATGAATTATGAATCATGAATTAAATCATGAATCATGAATTGAATCATGAATCATGATTCATGAATCATGAATTATGAATCATGAATTGAATCAAGAATAATGAATTGAATCATGAATCATGAATCATGAATTGAATCATGAATCATGAATCGAATCATGAATTATGAATTATGAATTGAATCATGAATCATGAATTGAATCATGAATCATGAATTATGAATCATGAATTGAATCAAGAATAATGAATTGAATCATGAATCATGAATCATGAATTGAATCATGAATCATGAATCGAATCATGAATTATGAATTATGAATTGAATCATGAATCATGAATTGAATCATGAATCATGAATTATGAATCATGAATTGAATCATGAATCATAAATTATGAATCATGAATTGAATCATGACTCATTAATCATGAATCATGAAATATGATTGAATCATGAATTGAATCATGAATCAGGAATTGAATCATGAATCGAATCATGAATCATGAATTGTATCATGAATCATGAATTGAATCATGAATCATGAATCAAGAGTCATGAATCGAATCATGAATCATGAATTGAATCATGAATCATGAATCATGAATTGAATAATGAATCAGGAAACATGAATCAAATCATGAATCATGCATCATAAATCATGAATCATGAATTGAATCATGAATCATGAATTGAATCATGAATCATGAATTATGAATTATGAATTGAATCATGAATCATAAATCGAATCATGAATCATGAATTGAATCAGGATTCGAATCATGAATTGAATCAGGATTCGAACCATGAATTGATTTACGAATCATGAATCATGAATCATGAATCATGAATTGAATCATGAATCATGAATCATGAATTATGAATTGAATCATGAATCATAAATTATGAATTGAATCTTGAATTATGAATCATGAATTGAACCATGAATCGAATCATGAATCATGAATCATCAATTGTATCATGAATCATGAATCATGAATCATGAATCATGAATTGAATCATGAATCATGATTTAAGAATCATGAATCGAATCATGAATCATAAATTGAATCATGAATCATGAATCATGAATTGAATCATGAATCAGGAAACATGAATCGAATCATGAATTATGAATCATGAATCATGAATTGAATCATGAATCGAATCATGAATCATGAATCATGAATTGAATCATGAATCATGAATCATGAATTGAATCATGAATCATGAATCATGAATTGAATCATGAATCATGAATTGAATCATGATCATGAATCATGAATCATGAATCATGAATTGAATCATGAATCATGAATTGAATCATGAATCATGAATTATGAATCATGAATTAAATCATGAATCATGAATTGAATCATGAATCATGATTCATGAATCATGAATTATGAATCATGAATTGAATCAAGAATAATGAATTGAATCATGAATCATGAATCATGAATTGAATCATGAATCATGAATCGAATCATGAATTATGAATTATGAATTGAATCATGAATCATGAATTGAATCATGAATCATGAATTATGAATCATGAATTGAATCATGAATCATAAATTATGAATCATGAATTGAATCATGACTCATTAATCATGAATCATGAAATATGAATTGAATCATGAATTGAATCATGAATCAGGAATTGAATCATGAATCGAATCATGAATCATGAATTGTATCATGAATCATGAATTGAATCATGAATCATGAATCAAGAGTCATGAATCGAATCATGAATCATGAATTGAATCATGAATCATGAATCATGAATTGAATAATGAATCAGGAAACATGAATCAAATCATGAATCTTGAATCATAAATCATGAATCATGAATTGAATCATGAATCATGAATTGAATCATGAATCATGAATTATGAATCATGAATTGAATCATGAATCATGAATTATGAATTATGAATTGAATCATGAATCATAAATCGAATCATGAATCATGAATTGAATCAGGATTCGAATCATGAATTGAATCAGGATTCGAACCATGAATTGATTTACAAATCATGAATCATGAATCATGAATCATGAATTGAATCATGAATCATGAATCATGAATTATGAATTGAATCATGAATCATAAATTATGAATTGAATCTTGAATTATGAATCATGAATTGAACCATGAATCGAATCATGAATCATTAATCATCAATTGTATCATGAATCATGAATCATGAATCATGAATCATGAATTGAATCATGAATCATGATTTAAGAATCATGAATCAAATCATGAATCATAAATTGAATCATGAATCATGAATCATGAATTGAATCATGAATCAGGAAACATGAATCGAATCATGAATCATAAATTGAATCATGAATCATGAATCATGAATTGAATCATGAATCAGGAAACATGAATCGAATCATGAATTATGAATCATGAATCATGAATTGAATCATGAATCGAATCATGAATCATGAATCATGAATTGAATCATGAATCATGAATCATGAATTGAATCATGAATCATGAATCATGAATTGAATCATGAATCATGAATCATGAATTGAATCATGAATCATGAATTGAATCATGAATCATGAATTATGAATCATGAATTAAATCATGAATCATGAATTGAATCATGAATCATGATTCATGAATCATGAATTGAATCATGAATCATGAATCATGAATCATGAATTGAATCATGATCATGAATCATAAATCAAATCATGAATCATAAATTGAATTAGGATTCGAATCATGAATTGAATCAGGATTCGAATCATGAATTGAATCATGAATCATGAATTAAATCATGAATCATGAATTGAATCATGAATCATGAATTGAATCATGAATCATGAATTGAATCATGAATCATGAATTATAAATCATGAATCGAATCATGAATCAAGAATCTTGAATCGAATCATGAATCATGAATTGAATCATGAATTGAATCATGAATCATGAATCATAAATTGAACCATGAATCATGAATTGAATTATGAATTGAATCATGAATCATGATTCATGAATTGAATCATGAATTGAATCATGAATCATGAATCATGAATTGAATCATATTTCATGAATCATGAATCATGAATTGAATCATGAATCATGAATCATGAATTGAATCATTAATCATGAATCATGAATCGAATCATGAATCATGAATCATGAATTGAATCATGAATTGAATCATGAATCATGAATCATGAATTGAATCATGAATTATGAATCATTAATTGAATCATATTTCATGAATCATGAATCATGAATTGAATCATGAATTATGAATCATTAATTGAATCATATTTCATGAATCATGAATCATGAATTGAATCATGAATCATGAATCATGAATCATGAATTGAATCATTAATCATGAATCATGAATCGAATCATGAATTGAATCATGAATTGAATCATGAATCATGAATCATGAATTGAATCATGAATTATGAATCATTAATTGAATCATGAATTGAATCATGAATCATGAATCATGAATTGAATTATGAATCATGAATTGAATCATGAATCGAATCATGAATCATGAATCATGAATCGAATCATGAATCATGAATCAAATCATGAATCATGAATTGAATCATGAATCATGAATTGAATCATTAATTGAATCATGAATCATGAATCATGAATTGAATCATGAATCATGAATCATGAATTGAATCATGAATTGAATCATGAATCATGAATCATGAATTGAATCATGAATCATGAATTGAATCATGAATCGAATCATATATCATGAATCATGAATCGATTCATGAATCAAATCATGAATCATGAATTGAATCATGAATCATGAATCATGAATCATGAATTGAATTATGAATCATGAATCATGAATCAAATCATGAATCATGAGTCAAGAATCATGTATCGAATCATGAATCATGAATCATGAATTATGAATTGAATCATGAATCATGAATCATGAATCATGAATCATGTATTGAATAATGAATCATGAATCATGAATTGAATCATGAATTGAATCATGAATCATGAATCATGAATTGAATCATAAATCATGAATCAAATCATGAATCATGAATTGAATCATGAATCGAATCATGAATCATGAATCATTAATGGAATCATGAATCATGAATCAAATCATGAATCATGAATTGAATCATGAATCATGAATCATGAATCATGAATTGAATCATGAATCATGAATCATGAATCGAATCATGAATCATGAGTCAAGAATCATGAATCGAATCCTGAATCATGAATCATGAATTATGAATTGAATCATGAATCATGAATCATGAATAATGAATTATGAATTGAATCATGAATCATGAATCATGAATCATGAATCATGAATCGAATCATGAATCATGAATCAAAAATCATGAATCGAATCATGAATCATGAATTGAATCATGAATCATGAATTGAATCATGAATCATGAATTGAATCATGAATCATGAATCATGAATCATGAATCATGAATCATGAATTGAATCATGAATCATGAATCATGAATCGAATCATGAATCATGAATTGAATCATGAATCATGAATCATGAATTGAATCATGAATCATGAATCGAATCATGAATCATGAATCATGAATCATGAATCATAAATCGAATCATGAATCATGAATTGAATCATGAATCATGAATCATGAATTGAATCATGAATCATGAATCATGAATCATGAATCGAATCATGAATCATGAATCATGAATCATGAATCATGAATTGAATCATGAATCGAATCATGAATCATGAATTGAATCAGGATTCGAATCATGAATTGAATCAGGATTCGAACCATGAATTGATTTACGAATCATGAATCATGAATCATGAATCATGAATTGAATCATGAATCATGAATCATGAATTATGAATTGAATCATGAATCATGAATCATGAATCATGAATCATGTATTGAATCATGAATCATGAATCATGAATTGAATCATGAATCATGATTCATGAATCATGAATTGAATCATGAATCATGAATCATGAATCATGAATTGAATCATGATCATGAATCATAAATCAAATCATGAATCATAAATTGAATCAGGATTCGAATCATGAATTGAATCATGAATCATGAATTGAATCATGAATCATGAATTGAATCATGAATCATGAATTATAAATCATGAATCGAATCATGAATCAAGAATCTTGAATCGAATCATGAATCATGAATTGAATCATGAATTGAATCATGAATCATGAATCATAAATTGAACCATGAATCATGAATTGAATTATGAATTGAATCATGAATCATGATTCATGAATCATGATTCATGAATTGAATCATGAATTGAATCATGAACTATAAATTAATTAATGATTCATGAATCATGAATTGAATCCTGAATTGAATCATGAATCATGAATCATGAATTGAATCATATTTCATGAATCATGAATCATGAATTGAATCATGAATCATGAATCATGAATTGAATCATTAATCATGAATCATGAATCGAATCATGAATCATGAATCATGAATTGAATCATGAATTGAATCATGAATCATGAATCATGAATTGAATCATGAATCATGAATCATTAATTGAATCATGAATTGAATCATAAATCATGAATCATGAATCATGAATTGAATCATGAATCATGAATTGAATCATGAATCATGAATTGAATCATTAATTGAATCATGAATCATGAATCATGAATTGAATCATGAATTATGAATCATGAATTGAA
The DNA here is from genome assembly GCF_038048845.1 of Mixophyes fleayi. Classification (NCBI taxonomy): domain Eukaryota; kingdom Metazoa; phylum Chordata; class Amphibia; order Anura; family Limnodynastidae; genus Mixophyes; species Mixophyes fleayi. Next base: position 6,106 of record NW_027446793.1, on the reverse strand, counting down.
TCATGAATTGAATCATGAATAATGAATCATGAATTGAATCATGAATCATGAATTGAATCATGAATCATGAATCATGAATCAAATCATGAATCATGAGTCAAGAATCATGTATCGAATCATGAATCATGAATTATGAATTGAATCATGAATCATGAATCATGAATCATGAATCATGTATTGAATCATGAATCATGAATCATGAATTGAATCATGAATTGAATCATGAATCATGAATCATGAATTGAATCATAAATCATGAATCAAATCATGAATCATGAATTGAATCATGAATCGAATCATGAATCATGAATCATTAATGGAATCATGAATCATGAATCAAATCATGAATCATGAATTGAATCATGAATCATGAATCATGAATCATGAATTGAATCATGAATCATGAATCGAATCATGAATCATGAGTCAAGAATCATGAATCGAATCATGAATCATGAATCATGAATTATGAATTGAATCATGAATCATGAATCATGAATTATGAATTGAATCATGAATCATGAATCATGAATCATGAATTATGTATTGAATCATGAATCATGAATCATGAATCATGAATCATGAATCATGAATCGAATCATGAATCATGAATCAAGAATCATGAATCGAATCATGAATCATGAATCATGAATTGAATCATGAATCATGAATTGAATCATGAATCATGAATCGAATCATTAATCATGAATCATGAATCATGAATCGAATCATGAATCATGAATCAAGAATCATGAATCGAATCATGAATCATGAATCATGAATTGAATCATGAATCATGAATTGAATCATGAATCATGAATCATGAATCATGAATCGAATCATTAATCATGAATCATGAATCATGAATCATGAATTGAATCATGAATCATGAATCATGATTGAATCATAAATCGAATCATGAATCATGAATCATGAATCGAATCATGAATCATGAATCATGAATTGAATCATGAATCATGAATAATGAATTAAATCATGAATCATGAATCATGAATTGAATCATGAATCATGAATCTTGAATCATGAATCATGAATTGAATCATGAATCATGAATCATGAATTGAATCAGGATTCGAATCATGAATTGAATCAGGATTCGAACCATGAATTGATTTACGAATCATGAATCATGAATCATGAATCATGAATTGAATCATGAATCATGAATCATGAATTATGAATTGAATCATGAATCATGAATCATGAATCATGAATCATGTATTGAATCATGAATCATGAATCATGAATTGAATCATGAATCATGATTCATGAATCATGAATTGAATCATGAATCATGAATCATGAATCATGAATTGAATCATGATCATGAATCATAAATCAAATCATGAATCATAAATTGAATCAGGATTCGAATCATGAATTGAATCAGGATTCGAATCATGAATTGAATCATGAATCATGAATTGAATCATGAATCATGAATTGAATCATGAATCATGAATTATAAATCATGAATCGAATCATGAATCAAGAATCTTGAATCGAATCATGAATCATGAATTGAATCATGAATTGAATCATGAATCATGAATCATAAATTGAACCATGAATCATGAATTGAATTATGAATTGAATCATGAATCATGATTCATGAATCATGATTCATGAATTGAATCATGAATTGAATCATGAACTATAAATTAATTAATGATTCATGAATCATGAATTGAATCCTGAATTGAATCATGAATCATGAATCATGAATTGAATCATATTTCATGAATCATGAATCATGAATTGAATCATGAATCATGAATCATGAATTGAATCATTAATCATGAATCATGAATCGAATCATGAATCATGAATCATGAATTGAATCATGAATTGAATCATGAATCATGAATCATGAATTGAATCATGAATCATGAATCATTAATTGAATCATGAATTGAATCATAAATCATGAATCATGAATCATGAATTGAATCATGAATCATGAATTGAATCATGAATCATGAATTGAATCATTAATTGAATCATGAATCATGAATCATGAATTGAATCATGAATTATGAATCATGAATTGAATCATGAATTGAATCATGAATAATGAATCATGAATTGAATCATGAATCATGAATTGAATCATGAATCATGAATCATGAATCAAATCATGAATCATGAGTCAAGAATCATGTATCGAATCATGAATCATGAATTATGAATTGAATCATGAATCATGAATCATGAATCATGAATCATGTATTGAATCATGAATCATGAATCATGAATTGAATCATGAATTGAATCATGAATCATGAATCATGAATTGAATCATAAATCATGAATCAAATCATGAATCATGAATTGAATCATGAATCGAATCATGAATCATGAATCATTAATGGAATCATGAATCATGAATCAAATCATGAATCATGAATTGAATCATGAATCATGAATCATGAATCATGAATTGAATCATGAATCATGAATCGAATCATGAATCATGAGTCAAGAATCATGAATCGAATCATGAATCATGAATCATGAATTATGAATTGAATCATGAATCATGAATCATGAATTATGAATTGAATCATGAATCATGAATCATGAATCATGAATTATGTATTGAATCATGAATCATGAATCATGAATCATGAATCATGAATCATGAATCGAATCATGAATCATGAATCAAGAATCATGAATCGAATCATGAATCATGAATCATGAATTGAATCATGAATCATGAATTGAATCATGAATCATGAATCGAATCATTAATCATGAATCATGAATCATGAATCGAATCATGAATCATGAATCAAGAATCATGAATCGAATCATGAATCATGAATCATGAATTGAATCATGAATCATGAATTGAATCATGAATCATGAATCATGAATCATGAATCGAATCATTAATCATGAATCATGAATCATGAATCATGAATTGAATCATGAATCATGAATCATGAATTGAATCATAAATCGAATCATGAATCATGAATCATGAATCGAATCATGAATCATGAATCATGAATTGAATCATGAATCATGAATAATGAATTAAATCATGAATCATGAATCATGAATTGAATCATGAATCATGAATCTTGAATCATGAATCATGAATTGAATCATGAATCATGAATCATGAATTGAATCAGGATTCAAATCATGAATTGAATCATGAATCATGAATTGAATCATGAATCATGAATTATGAATCATGAATTGAATCATGAATCATGAATTGAATCATGAATCATGATTCATGAATCATGAATTGAATCATGAATCAGGAATTGAATCATGAATCATGAATCATGAATCATTAATCATGAATCATGAATTGAATCATGAATCATGAATTGAATCATGAATCATGAATCATGAATTGAATCATGAATCATGAATCATGAATTGAATCCTGAATTGAATCATGAATCATGAATTGAATCATGAATTAAATCATGAATCATGAATAATAAATTGAATCATGAATCATGAATCATGAACTGATTCATGAATCATGAATTATGAATCATGAATTGAATCATGAATCATGAATCATAAATTATGAATTGAATCATGAATTGAATCATAAATCATGAATTATGAATCATGAATTTAATCATGAATCATGAATTATGAATCATGAATTGGATCATGAATCATGAACAATGAATCATGAATTGAATCATGAATTGAATCATGAATTGATTAATGAATTGAATCATGAATCATGAATTGAATCATGAATCATGAATCATGAATCATGAATCATGAATCATGAATTGAATCATGAATCATGAATAATAAATCATGAATTGAATAATGAATTGAATCATGAATTGAATCATAAATCATGAATCATGAATCGAATCATGAATCATGAATCATGAATTGAATCACGAATCATGAATCATGACTTGAATCATGAATCATGAATCATGAATTGAATCATGAATCATGAATCATGAATTGAATCATGAATCATGAATCATGAATCAAATCATAAATCATGAATTATGAATCATGAATTGATTCATGAATCATGAATTATGAATCATGTATTGAATCATGAATCATGAATCATGAATTATGAATTGAATCATGAATTGAATCATGAATCATGAATTATGAATCATGAATTGAATCATGAATCAGGAGTCATGAATCGAATCATGAATCATGAATCATTAATTGAATCATGAATCATGAATTAAATCATAAATCATGAATCATAAATCGCATCATGAATCATTAATTGAATCAGGATTCGAATCATGAAATGAATCATAAATCATGAATTGAATCATGAATCATGAATCTTGAATCATGAATTGAATCATGAATCATGAATTATGAATCATGAATTGAATCAAGAATAATGAATTGAATCATGAATCATGAATCATGAATTGAATCATGAATCATGAATCGAATCATGAATTATGAATTATGAATTGAATCATGAATCATGAATTGAATCATGAATCATGAATTATGAATCATGAATTGAATCATGAATCATAAATTATGAATCATGAATTGAATCATGACTCATTAATCATGAATCATGAAATATGAATTGAATCATGATTGAATCATGAATCAGGAATTGAATCATGAATCGAATCATGAATCATGAATTGTATCATGAATCATGAATTGAATCATGAATCATGAATCAAGAGTCATGAATCGAATCATGAATCATGAATTGAATCATGAATCATGAATCATGAATTGAATAATGAATCAGGAAACATGAATCAAATCATGAATCATGCATCATAAATCATGAATCATGAATTGAATCATGAATCATGAATTGAATCATGAATCATGAATTATGAATTATGAATTGAATCATGAATCATAAATCGAATCATGAATCATGAATTGAATCAGGATTCGAATCATGAATTGAATCAGGATTCGAACCATGAATTGATTTACGAATCATGAATCATGAATCATGAATTGAATCATGAATCATGAATCATGAATTATGAATTGAATCATGAATCATAAATTATGAATTGAATCTTGAATTATGAATCATGAATTGAACCATGAATCGAATCATGAATCATGAATCATCAATTGTATCATGAATCATGAATCATGAATCATGAATCATGAATTGAATCATGAATCATGATTTAAGAATCATGAATCGAATCATGAATCATAAATTGAATCATGAATCATGAATCATGAATTGAATCATGAATCAGGAAACATGAATCGAATCATGAATTATGAATCATGAATCATGAATTGAATCATGAATCGAATCATGAATCATGAATCATGAATTGAATCATGAATCATGAATCATGAATTGAATCATGAATCATGAATCATGAATTGAATCATGAATCATGAATTGAATCATGAATCATGAATCATGAATCATGAATCATGAATTGAATCATGAATCATGAATTGAATCATGAATCATGAATTATGAATCATGAATTAAATCATGAATCATGAATTGAATCATGAATCATGATTCATGAATCATGAATTATGAATCATGAATTGAATCAAGAATAATGAATTGAATCATGAATCATGAATCATGAATTGAATCATGAATCATGAATCGAATCATGAATTATGAATTATGAATTGAATCATGAATCATGAATTGAATCATGAATCATGAATTATGAATCATGAATTGAATCATGAATCATAAATTATGAATCATGAATTGAATCATGACTCATGAATCATGAATCATGAAATATGAATTGAATCATGAATTGAATCATGAATCAGGAATTGAATCATGAATCGAATCATGAATCATGAATTGTATCATGAATCATGAATTGAATCATGAATCATGAATCAAGAGTCATGAATCGAATCATGAATTGAATCATGAATCATGAATCATGAATTGAATAATGAATCAGGAAACATGAATCAAATCATGAATCTTGAATCATAAATCATGAATCATGAATTGAATCATGAATCATGAATTGAATCATGAATCATGAATTATGAATCATGAATTGAATCATGAATCATGAATTATGAATTATGAATTGAATCATGAATCATAAATCGAATCATGAATCAA
>NW_027446792.1:0-44697 GCF_038048845.1 Mixophyes fleayi | reverse complement strand
TTTCATTACTCATGATTCAATTCATTTAATCATGATTCATAGATTCGATTCATTGATCTCATGATTCATGATTCAATTCAGATTCAGATTCAATTCATGATTCAATTCATGATTCAATTCATGATTCAATTCATGATTCATGATTCAAATTATGATTCAATCATAAATCATGATTAATTATTCAATTCATGATTCAATTCATGATTCAATCATGATTCATGATTCGATCCATGATTCATAATTCAATTCATGATTCATAATTCATGATTCATGATTCATGATTCAATTAATGATTCATTATTCATGATTCAATTCAGGATTCATGATCAATTCATGATTCTTGATTCATGATTCATGATTCGAGATTCATGATTCATGATTCATGATTCAATTCATGATTCATGATTCGATTCATGATTCATGATTCATGATTCAATTCATTATTCATGATTCATGATTCAATTCATGATTAATGATTCATGATTTAATCATGATTCAATTCATGATTCATGAATTATGATTCAATTCATGATTCATGATTCAAGATTCAAATCATGATTTATGATTTAATTCATGATTCATGATTCATGATTCATGATTCGATTCATGATTCGTGATTCATGATTCAATTTATGATTCCTGATTCATGATTCAATTCATGATTTAGATTCATGATTCAATTCATGATTCATGATTCCATGATTCCTGATTCAATTCATGATTCATGAATTCAGAGTCATGATTCATGATCTCAATTCATGATTCAATTCATGATTCCATGATTCCTGATTCAATTTGTGATTGATGATTCATGATTCATGATTCAAGCTTCATGTTTCATGAGTCATGATTTTAATTCATAATTCAATTCATGATTCATGATTCATGATTCATGATTCATGATTCATTCATGATTTAATTCATAATTCACTGATTCATGATTCGATTCATGATTCATGATTCGGATTCATGATTCAATTCATGATTCGATTCCTGATTCATTTCATGATTCAAGATTCGATTTATGATTCTTGATTCATGATTTAATTCATGATTCATGATCAATTCATGATTCATGATTCATGATTCAATTCATGATTCAATTCATGATTCATGATTCATTTCATGATTCTAATTCATGATTCATGATTCGATTCATGATTTATGATTCAATTCATGATTCATGATTCGATTCATGATTGATGATTTAATTCATGATTATGATTCAATTCATGATTCATGATTCATGATTCATATGATTTGATTCATGAATTATGATTCATGATTTGATTCATGATTCAAGATTCATGATTCAATTCATGATTCATGATTCGATTCATGAATCTTGATTCATGAATCAAGATTCGATTCATGATTCATGATTCAATTCATGATTCATGATTCATGATTCCAATTCATGATTCAATATTTAATTCATGATTCATGATTCAATTCATGATTCATTTATTCAATTCATGATTCATGAGTTCATGATTCAATTCATGATTTCATGATTCGATTCATGATTTATGATTCATGATTCAATTCATGATTCATGATTCATGATTCATGATTCATGATTTAATTCATGATTAATGATCACATGATTCAATTCATGATTCATGAATCAATTTATGATTCAATTCATGATTCAATTCATGATTCATGATTCATGATTCGATTTAAGATTAAATGATTCATGATTCAATTCATGATTCATGATTCATGATACAAATCATGATTCATTATTCGATTCATGAATTCATGATTCATGATTCAATTCATGATTCATGATTCAATTCATTTATTCAATTCAAGATTCATGATTTGATTCATGAATCATGATTTAATTCATGAATCATGATTCATGATTCATGATTCAATTCATAATTCATAATTCATGATTCATGATTCAATTCCATGATTCATGATTCATGATTCATGATTTGATTCATGATTCAATTCATGATTCAATTCAAGATTCATGATTCAATTCATGATTCATGATTTGATTCATGATTCTTGATTCATGATTCATGATTCGATTCATGATTTCATGATTCAAGATTCAATCTCATAATTCATGATTCATGATTCAATTCATGATTCATAATTCATGATTCATGATTCAATTCATGATTCATGATTCAATTCATGATTCATGATTCAATTCATGATTCGATTTATGATTCTTGATTCATGATTCAATTCATGATTCATGATTCATGGATTCAATTCACTGATTCATGATTCATGATTCAATTCATTGATTCATGATTCATGATTCAATTCATGATTGCAATTCATGATTCATGATTCTTTTCTTGATTCAATTCATGATTCATGATTCGATTCATGATTCATGATTCAATTCATGATTAAATTCCATGATTCATGATTCGATTTATGATTCATGATTCAATTCATGATTCATGATTCATGATTCAATTCATGATTCATGATTCGATTCATGATTCAATTCATGATTCCATGATTTCAAGATTCATGATTCAATTCATGATTCATGATTCGATTCATGAATCTTGATTCATGATTCATGATCAATTCATGATCTCATGATTCATGATTCAATTCATGATCATAATTCAATTCATGATTATTGATTCATGATTCAATTCATGATTTATGATTCGATTCATGATTCATGATTATCATGCTTCAATTCATGATTCATAGATTCATGATTCATGATTCAATTTTATGATTCATTATTCATGATTTAATTCATGATTCATGATTCAATTCATGATTCATGATTCAATTAATGATTTGATTCCTGATTTAGATCATGATTCATGATTCGATTTATGATTCATGATTCAATTCATAATTCATGATTCATGATTCGATTCATGATTCATGATTCGATTCATGATTCAATTCATGACTCGATTCCTGATTCATTCATGATTCAAGATTCGATTTATGATTCTTGATTCATGATTTAATTCATGATTCATGATTCAATTCATGATTCATGATTCATGATGTCAATTCATGATTCAATTCATGATTCATGATTCATTTTCATGATTCAATTTCATGATTCGATTCATGATTTATGATTCAATTCATTATTCATGATTCGGTTCATGATTGATGATTTAAATTCATGATTATGATTCAATTCATGATTCATGATTCATGATTCATGATTTGATTCAATGAATTATGATTCAATGATTTGATTCATGATTCAAGATTCATGATTCAATTCAGTGATTCATGATTCGATTCATGAATCTTGATTTCATGAAATCAAGAATTCGATTCATGATTCATGATTCATGATTCAATTCATGATTCATGATATCATGATTCAATTCATGATTCAATATTTAATTCATGATTCATGATTCACTGATTCAATTCATGATTCATTATTCAATTCATGATTCATGATTCATGATTCAATTCATGATTCATGATTCGATTCATGATTTATGATTCAATGATTCAATTCATGATTCATGATTCATGATTCATGATTCATGATTTAATTCATGATTAATGAATTCATGATTCAATTCATGATTCATGAATCAATTTATGATTCATAATTCATGATTTATGAATCATGATTTATGATTCAATTCATGATTCAATTCATGATTCATGATTCATGATTCGATTTATGATTAATGATTCATGATTCAATTCATGATTCATGATTCAAATCATGATTCATTATTCGATTCATGATTCATGATTCATGATTCAATTCATGATTCATGATTCAATTCATGATTCAATTTCAAGATTCATGATTTTGATTCATGAATCATGATTTAATTCATGAATCATGATTCATGATTCATGATTCAATTCATAATTCATAATTCATGATTCATGATTCAATTCATGATTCATGATTCATGATTCATGATTCATGATTTGATTCATGATTCAATTCATGATTCAATTCAAGATTCATGATTCAATTCATGATTCATGATTCGAGTCATGATTCATGATTCATGATTCATGATTCAAATCATGATTTATGATTCAATTTATGATTCATGATTCATGATTCAATTCATGATTCATGATTTGATTCATGATTCTTGATTCATGATTCATGATTCGATTCATGATTCATGATTCAAGATTCAATTCATAATTCATGATTCATGATTCAATTCATGATTCATAATTCATGATTCATGATTCAATCATGATTCATGAGTTCAATTCATGATTCGATTTATGATTCTTGATTCATGATTCAATTCACTGATTCATGATTCGAGTCATGATTCATGATTCATGATCATGGATTCAAATCATGATTTATGATTCAATTTATGATTCATGATTCATGATTCAATTCATGATTCTATGATTTGATTCGATGATTCTTGATTCATGATTCATGATTCGATTCATGATTCATGATTCAAGATTCAATTTCATAATTCATGATTCATGATTCAATTCATGATTCATAATTCATGATTCATGATTCAATTCATGATTCATGATTCAATTCATGATTCGATTTATGATTCTTGGATTCATGATTCATTTCATGATTCATGATTCATGATTCAATTCATGATTCATGATTCATGATTCAAATTCATGATTCATGATTCAATTCATGATTCAATTCATGATTCATGATTCTTCTTCTTGATTCAAGTTCATGATATCATGATTCGATTCATGATTCATGATTAAATTCATGATTAAATTCATGATTCATGATTCGATTTATGATTCATGATTCAATTCATGATTCATGATTCATGATTCAATTCATGAATTCATGATTCATGATTCATGATCAGGATTCGATTCATGATTCAATTTCATGATCATGATTCAAGATTCATGATTCAATTCATGATTCATGATTCGATTCATGAATCTTGATTCATGATTCATGATTCAATTCATGATTCATGATTCATGATTCAATTCATAATTCATAATTCAATTCATGATTATTGAATTCATGATTCAATTCATTGATTTATGATTCGATTCATGATTCATGATTCATGCTTCAATTCATGATTCATAATTCATGATTCAATTCATAATTCAATTCATGATTCATGATTCATGATTCAAATTCATGATTCATGATTCATGATTCAATTCATGATATCATAATTCATGATTCATGATTCAATTTATGATTCATGATTCATGATTTAATTCATGATTCATAATTCAATTCATGATTCATTGATTCAATTCATGATTTGATTCCTGATTTAGATCATGATTCATGATTCGATTTATGATTCATGATTCAATTCATGATTCATGATTCATGAATCAATTCATGATTCATGATTCATGATTCAATTATGATGATTCATGATTCATGATTCAATTCATGATTAAATTCATGATTCATGATTCATGATTCGATTCATGATTCATAATTCAATTCGTGATTCAATTCATGATTCATAGATTCATGATTGGATTCATGATTCAAGATTCAATTCATGATTCTTGATTCATGATTCAAATTATGATTCAATTCATTGATTCATGATTCATGATTAATGATTCAATTCATGATTCAATTCAAGATTCATGATTCCGATTTATGATGTCATGATTCAATTCATGATTCATGATTCATGATTCATGATTTCATTTCATGATTCATGATTCATGATTCATGATTCAATTCATGATTCAATTCAAAGATTTCATGATTCGATTCATGATTCATGATTCAATTCATGATTCATGATTCATGATTCATGATTCAATTCATGATTCATGATTCGATTCATGATTCATGATTCATGATTCAATTCATTATTCATGAATCATGATTCAATTCATGATTAATGATTCATGATTTAATTCATGATTCTCAATTCATGATTCATGATTCATGATTCAATCATGATTCATGATTCAAGAGAGTTCAATTCATGATTTATGATTTAATTCATGATTCATGATTTATGATTCATGATTCATGATTCGATTCATGATTCGTGATTCATGATTCAATTTATGATTCCTGATTCCTGATTTGATTCATGATTTATGATTCATGATTCAATTCATGATTCATGATTCGATTTCATGATTCATGATTCTGATTCAATTCATGATTCATGATTCAAGTTATGATTCATGATTCAATTCATGATTCAATTCATTATTCATGATTCCTGATTCAATTTGTGATTGATGATTCAATTCATGATTCAATTCAAGATTCATGATTTGATTCATGAATCATGATTTAATTCATGAATCATGATTCATGATTCATGATTCAATTCATAATTCATAATTCATGATTCATGATTCAATTCATGATTCATGATTTCATGATTCATGCATTCATGATTTGGATTCATGATTCAATTCATGATTCAATTCAAGATTCATGATTCAATTCATGATTCATGATTCGAGTCATGATTCATGATTCATGATTCATGATTCAAATCATGATTTATGATTCAATTTATGATTCATGATTCATGATTCAATTCATGATTCATGATTTGATTCATGATTCTTGATTCATGATTCCATGATTCGATTCATGATTCATGATTCAAGATTCAATTCATAATTCATGATTCATGATTCAATTCATGATTCATAATTCATGATTCATGATTCAATTCATGATTCATGACATTCAATTCATGATTCGATTATGATTCTTGATTCATGATTCAATTCATGATTCATGATTCGAGTCATGATTCATGATTCATGATTCATGATTCAAATCATGATTTATGATTCAATTTATGATTCATGATTCATGATTCAATTCATGATTCATGATTTGATTCATGATTCTTGATTCATGATTCATGATTCGATTCATGATTCATGATTCAAGATTCAATTCATAATTCATGATTCATGATTCAATTCATGATTCATAATTCATGATTCATGATTCAATTCATGATTCATGATTCAATTCATGATTCGATTTATTGATTCTTGATTCATGATTCAATTCATGATTCATGATTCATGATTCAATTCATGATTCATGATTCATGATTCAATTCATGATTCATGATTCAATTCAATGATTCAATTCATGATTCATGATTCTTTTCTTGATTCAATTCATGATTCATGATTCGATTCATGATTCATGATTAAATTCATGATTAAATTCATGATTCATGATTCGTATTTATGATTTCATGATTCAATTCATGATTCATGATTCATGATTCAAATCATGATTCATGATTCCATGATTCATGATTCAGGATTCGATTCATGATTCAATTCATGATTCATGATTCAAGATTCATGATTCAATTCATGATTCATGATTCGATTCATGAATCTTGATTCATGATTCATGATTCAATTCATGATTCATGATTCATGATTCAATTCATAATTCATAATTCAATTCATGATTATTTGATTCATGATTCAATTCATGATTTATGATTCGATTCATGATTTCATGATTCATGCTTCAATTCATGATTCATAATTCATGATTCAATTCATAATTCAATTCATGATTCATGATTCATGATTCAATTCATGATTCATGATTCATGATTCAATTCATGATTCATAATTCATGTATTCATGATTCAATTTATGATTTCATGATTCATGATTTAATTCATGATTCATAATGTCAATTCATGATTCATGATTCAATTCATGATTTGATCCTGATTTAGATCATGATTCATGATTCGATTTATGATTCATGATTCAATTCATGATTCATGATTCATGAATCAATTCATGATTCATGATTCATGATTCAATTTATGATTCATGATTCATGATTCAATTCATGATTAAATTCATGATTCATGATTCATGATTCGATTTCAGTGATTCATAATTCAATCGTGATTCAATTCATGATTCATGATTTCATGATTGGATTCATGATTCAAGATTCAATTCATGATTCTTGAGTTCATGATTCAAATTATGATTCAATTCATGATTCATGATTCATGATTAATGATTCAATTCATGATTCAATTCAAGATTCATGATTCGATTTATGATTCCATGATTCAATTCATGATTCATGATTCATGATTCATGATTCATTTCATGATTCACTGATTCATGATTCATGATTGCAATTCATGATTCAATTCAAGATTCATGATTCGATTCATGATTCATGATTCAATTCATGATTCATGATTCATGATTCATGATTCAATTCATGATTCATGATTCGATTCATGATTCATGATTCATGATTCATTCATTATTCATGAATCATGATTCAATTCATGATTAATGATTCATGATTTAATTCATGATTCAAATCATGAGTTCATGATTCATGATTCAATTCATGATTCATGATTCAAGATTCAATTCATGATTTATGATTTAATTCATGATTCATGATTTATGATTCATGATTCATGATTCGACTTCATGATTCGTGATTCATGATTCAATTTATGATTCCTGATTCCTGATTTGATTCATGATTTATGATTCATGATTCAATTCATGATTCATGATTCGAATCATGATTCATGATTCCTGATTCAATTCATGATTCATGATTCAAGTTATGATTCATGATTCAATTCATGATTCAATTCATTATTCATGATTCCTGATTCAATTTGTGATTGATGATTCATGATTCATGATTAAATTCATGATTCATGATTCATGATTCAATTCATAATTCAATTCATGATTCATGATTCATGATACATGATTCATGATTCAATGCATGATTCTAATTCATGATTCGATTCTGATTCATTTCATGATTCAAGATTCGATTTATGATTCTGATTCATGATTCAGTGATTCGATTCATTGATTCATGATTCGATTCATGATTCAATTCATGATTCATGATTCGATTCATGATTTATGATTCAATTCATGATTCATGATTCGATTCATGATTCATGATTCATGATTCGATTTATGATTCATGATTCATGATTCAATTCATGATTCATGATTCATGATTCAAATCATGATTCAATATATCCGATTCATGATTCATGATTCAACTTCATGATTCATGATTCAATTCATGATTCAATTCAAGATTCATGATATTGATTCATGAATCATGATTTAATTCATGAATCAGATGATTCATGATTCATGATTCAATTCATAATTCATAATTCATGATTCATGATTCAATTCATGATTTCATGATTCATGATTCATGATTCATGATTCATGATTTGATTCATGATTCAATTCAAGATTCATGATTCAATTCATGATTCATGATTCGATTTATGATTCTTGATTCATGATTTAATTCATGATTCATGATTCATTCATGATTCCATGCTTCATGATTCAATTCATGATATCAATTCACATGATTCATGCTTCGATTCATTATTATGATTCAATTCATGATTCATGATTCGATTCATGATTGATGATTCAATTCATGATTATGATTCAATTCATGATTCATGATTCATGATTTGATTCATGAATTATGATTCAATTCATGATTCATGATTCAAGATTCATGATTCAATTCATGATTCATGATTCGATTCATGAATCTTGAATCATGAATCAAGATTCGATTCATGATTTATGATTCATGATTCAAGTTCATGATTCATGATTCATGATTCATAATTTAATTCATGATTAATGATTCATGATTCAATCTTCATGATTCATGAATCAATTTATGATTCATAATTCATGATTTATGAATCATGATTTATTATTCAATTCATGATTCAAGTTCATGATTCATGATTCATGATTCGATTTATGATTCATGATTCATGATTCAATTCATGATTCATGATTCATGATTTCAAATTCATGATTCATTATTCGATTCATGATTCAATGATTCATGATTCAATTCATGATTCATGATTCAATTCATCGATTCATGATTCAATTCATGATTCAATTCAAGATTCATGATTTTGATTCAAGAATCATGATTTAATTCATGAATCATGATTCATTATTCATGATTCAATTCATAATTCATAATTCATGATTCATGATTCAATTCATGATTCATGATTCATGATTCATGATTCATGATTTGATTCATGATTCAATTCAAGATTCAATTCAAGATTCATGATTCAATTCATGATTCATGATTCGAGTCATGATTCATGATTCATGATTCATGATTCAATTCTATGATTCATGATTCAATTCATGATTCATGATTCAAGATTCAATTCAATGATTCATGATTTGATTCATGATTCTTGATTTATAATTCATGATTCCGATTCATGATTCATGATTCAAGATTCAATTCATAATTCATGATTCATGATTCAATTCATGATTCATGATTTCATGATTGATGATTCAATTCATGATTCATGATTCAATTCATGATTCATGATTATTTTCCTTGATTCAATTCATGATTCATGATTCAATTCATGATTCATGATTCAATTCATGATTAAATTCATGATTCGATTTATGATTCATGATTCAATTCATGATTCATGATTCATGATTCATGATTCAGGATTCGATTCATGATTCAATTCATGATTCATGATTCCAAGATTCATGATTTCAATTCATGATTGCAGTGATTCGATTTCATGAATCTTGATTCATGATCATGACTTCGATTCAATGATTCATTGGTTCATGATTCAATTCATGGATTCATGATTCATGATTCAATTCATGATTCATGATTCTGATTCATGAATCTTGATTCATGATTCATGATTCGATTCATGATTCATGATTCATGATTCAATTCATGATTCATGATTCATGATTCAATTCATGATTCATAATTCAATTCATGATTCATGATTCATGATTCAATTCATGATTTATGATTCGATTTATGATTCATGATTCATGCTTCAATTCATGATTCATGATTCATGATCAATTCATAATTCAATTCATGATTCATGATTCATGATTCAATTCTATGATTTATAATTCATGATTCATGATTCAATTTATGATTCATGATTCATGATTTTAATTCATGATTCATGATTCAATTCATGATTCATGAGTTCAATTCATGATTTGATTCCTGATTTAATTCATGATTCATGATTCGATTTATGATTTCATGATTCAATTCATTATTCATGATTCATGATTCATGATTCAATTTATGATTCATGATTCATGATTCAATTCATGATTAAATTCATGATTCATGATTCATGATTCGATTCATGATTCATGATTCATAATTCAATTCGTGATTCAATTCATGATTCACTGGATTCATGATTGGATTCATGCTTCAAGATTCAATTCATGATTCATGATTCATGATTCAAATTATGATTCATATTCATGATTCAGTGATTCATGATTAATGATTCAAATTCATGATTCAATTCAGATTCATGATTCGATTTATGATTCACAGATTCCAATTCATGATTCATGATTCATGATTCATGATTCAATTCATGATTCATGATTCATGATTCAATTCATGATTCATGATTCATGATTCAATTCATGATTCATGATTCATGATTCATGATTCAATTCATGATTCATGATGTCTTTTCTTGATTCGAATTCATGATTCATGATTCGATTTCATGATTCATGATTCAATTCATGATTCATGATTCTTTTCTTGATTCAATTCATGATTCATGATTCGATTCATGATTCGATGATTCAATTCATGATTAAATTCATGATTCATGATTCGATTTATGATTCATGATTCAATTCATGATTCATGATTCAATTCATGATTCTTGAATTCATGATTCATGAATTCAGGAGTCGATTCATGATTCAATTCATGATTCATGATTCAAGATTCATGTTTCAATTCATGATTCATGATTCGATTCATGATATCTTGATTCATGATTCATGATTCGATTTCATGATTCATGATTCATGAATCAATTCATGATTCATGATTCATGATTCAATTCATGATTCATAATTCAATTCATGATTCATGAATCATGATTCAATTCATGATTTATGATCTTGATTCATGATTCATGATTCATGCTTCAATTCATGATTCATGATTCAATTCATAATTCAATTCATGATTCATGATTCATGATTCAATTCATGATTCATGATTCATGATTCAATTCATGATTCATAATTCATGATTCATGATTCAATTCATGATTCATGATTCATGATTTTAATTCATGATCATGATTCAATTCATGATTCATGATTCAATTCATGATTTGATTCCTGATTTAATTCATGATTCATGATTCAATTTATGATTCATGATTCAATTCATGATTCATGATTCATGAATCAATTCATGATTACATGATTCAATTTATGATTCATAATTCATGATTCATGATTCAATTCATGATTCATGATTCATGATTTAATTCATGATTCATGATTCAATCATGAATCATGTATTGAATCATGAATTGAATTGATTGAATCATGAATCATGAATCGAATCATGAATCATGAATCATGAATTTGATCATGAATTGAATCATGAATCATGAATCATAAATTGAATCATGAATCATGAATTGATTCATGAATCATGAATTAAATCAGGAATCAAATCATGAATTGAATCATGAATCATGAATTGAATCATGAATCATGAATTAAATCATGAATCATGAATCATGAATTGAATCATGAATCATGAATTATGAATCATAAATTGAATCATGAATCATGAATTGATTCATGAATCATGAATCATGAATTGAATCATGAATCATAAATTGAATCATGAATCATGAATTAAATCAGGAATCAAATCATGAATTGAATCATGAATCATGAATTGAATCATGAATCATGAATTAAATCATGAATCATGAATCATGAATTGAATCATGAATCATGAATTATGAATCATGAATTGAATCATGAATCATGAATCATGAATTGAATCATGAATCATGAATCATGAATTGAATTATGAATTGAATCATGAATCATGAATTGAAGCATGAATCATGAATCATGAATCAAATCATAAATCATGAATTGAATCATGAATCATGAATCATGAATTGAATTATGAATCATGAATTGAATCATGAATCATGAATCATGAATTGAATCATGAATCATGAATCATGAATCGAATCATGAATCATGAATCAAGATTCATGAATCGAATCATGAATCATGAATTGAAACATGAATCTTGAATCATGAATCATGAATTGAATCATGAATCGACTCCTGAATCATGAATCATGAATCATGAATCATGAATTGAATCATGAATCATGAATTGAATCATGAATCATAAATCGAATCATGAATCATGAATTTAATCATGAATTGAATCATGAATCATGAATCGAATCATGAATCATGAATTGAATCAAGAAAAGAATCATGAATCATGAATTGAATCATGAATCATGAATCGAATCATGAATCATGAATTGAATCAAGAAAAGAATCATGAATCATGAATTGAATCATGAATCATGAATCATGAATCATGAATTGAATCATGAATCATGAATCATGAATTGAATCATGAATCATGAATCATGAATTGAATCATGAATCATGAATCATGAATCATGAATTGAATCGTGAATCATAAATCGAATCATGAATCTTGAATTGAATCATGAATTGAATCATTAATCATGAATCATGAATCATGAATTGAATCATAATTTGAATCATGAATCATGAATCATGAATTGAATCTTGAAGCATGAATCCAATCATGAATCATGAATCATGAATTGAATCACGAATTGAATTATGAATCATGAATCATGAATCGAATCATGAATCATGAATCATGAATTTAATCATGAATTGAATCATGAATCATGAATCATAAATTGAATCATGAATCATGAATCATGAATAATGAATTGAATCATGAATCATAAATCGAATCATGAATCATGAATTAAATCAGGAATCAAATCATGAATTGAATCATGAATCATGAATTGAATCATGAATCATGAATTAAATCATGAATCATGAATCATAAATTGAATCATGAATCATGAATTATAAATCATGAATTGAATCATGAATCATGAATCATGAATTGAATTATGAATTGAATCATGAATCATGAATCATGAATTGAAGCATGAATCATGAATCATAAATCGAATCATAAATCATGAATTGAATCATGAATCATGAATCATGAATTGAATTATGAATCATGAATTGAATCATGAATCATGAATCATGAATTGAATCATGAATCATGAATCATGAATCGAATCATGAATCATGAATCAAGATTCATGAATCGAATCATGAATCATGAATTGAATCATGAATCATGAATCATGAATTGAATCATGAACCATGAATCATGAATCGAATCATGAATCATGAATCAAGATTCATGAATCGAATCATGAATCATGAATTGAATCATGAATCTTGAATCATGAATCATGAATTGAATCATGAATCGAATCCTGAATCATGAATCATGAATCATGAATCATGAATTGAATCATGAATCATAAATCGAATCATGAATTTAATCATGAATTGAATCATGAATCATGAATTGAATCATGAATCATGAATTGAATCAAGAAAATAATCATGAATCATGAATTGAATCATGAATCATGAATTGAATCATCAATCATGAATCATGAATCATGAATTGAATCATGAATCATGAATTATGAATTGAATCTTGAATCATGAATCATGAATCGAATCATGAATTATAAATCAAGAATCATGAATCAAATCATGAATCATGAATTGAATCTTGAATCATGAATCATGAATTGAATCATGAATCATGAATTGAATCATGAATCATGAATCATGAATCATGACTCGAATCATGAATCATGAATTGAATCATGAATCTTGAATTGAATCATGAATTGAATCATGAATCAAATCATGAATCATGAATCATGAATCATGAATCATGAATTGAATCATGAATCATGAATTATGAATTATGAATTGAATCATGAATAATGAATCATGATTCATGAATTAAATCATGATTCTTGAATCAAATCATGAATCTTGAATTGAATCATGAATTGAATCATGAATCATGAATTGAATCATGAATCATGAATTGAATCATGAATCATGAATCATGAATCGAATAATGAATCATGATTTGAATCATGAATCATGAATCATGAATTGAATCATGAATCATGAATCATAAATCGAATCATGAATCATGAATCATGAATTGAATCATGAATTGAATAATAAATCATGATTCATAAATCATGAATTATGAATCATAAATTGATTCATGAATCATGAATTGAATCATGAATCATTAATCATGAATTAAATTATGAATCATGAATCATGAATCATGAATTGAATCATGAATCATAAATCATGAATCGAATCTTGATTCATGAATCAAGATTCATGAATCGAATCATGAATCATGAATTGAATCATGAATCTTGAATCATGAATCATGAATTGAATCATAATTCATGAATCAAATCATGAATCATGAATCATGAATTGAATCATAATCATGAATTGAATCATCAATCATGAATCGAATCATGAATCATGAATTGAATCATAAATAATGAATCGAATCATGAATCATGAATTGAATCATGAATTGAATCATGAATCATGAATCATGAATTGAATCATGAATCATGAATTAAATCATGAATCAAGAATCATAAATCGAATCATGAATCATGAATTGAATCATGAATCTTGAATTGAATCATGAATCAAATCATGAATCATGAATCATGAATCATGAATCATGAATCATGAATTGAATCATGAATCATGAATTATGAATTATGAATTGAATCATGAATCATGAATCATGATTCATGAATTAAATCATGATTCATGAATCAAATCATGAATCTTGAATTGAATCATGAATTGAATCATGAATCATGAATTGAATCATGAATCATGAATCGAATATTGAATCATGATTTGAATCATGAATCATGAATCATGAATTGAATCATGAATCATGAATCATAAATCGAATCATGAATCATGAATCATGAATCGAATCATGAATCATGAATTGAATCATAAATCATGAATCGAATCATGAATCATGAATTGAATCATGAATCGAATCATGAATCATGAATCGAATCATGAATCATGAATCAAGAATCATAAATCGAATCTTGAATCATGAAATGAATCAGGAATCGAATCATGAATTAAATCATGCATTGAATCATGAATCATGTATCATGAATCATGAATCATGAATTGAATTATGAATTGAATCATGAATCATGAATCATGAATTTAATCATGAATCATGAATCATCAATCACAAATTGAATCAGGAATCATGAATAATGAATTGAATCATGAATTGAATCATGAATCATAACTTGAATCATGAATCATGAATTGAATCAGGAATCATGAATCATGAATCGAATCATGAATCATGAATTGAATCATGAATCATAAATCATGAATCAAATCAGGAATCAGGAATCATAAATTGAATCATGAATCACGAATCATGAATCGAATCATGAATCATGAATCATAAATCATGAATCATGAATTAAATCATAAATCATGAATTGAATCTTGAATCATGAATCATGAATTGAATCATGAATCATGAATCATGAATTGAATCATGAATTAAATCATGAATCATTAATCATGAATTGAATCATGATTCATGAATAATGAATTGAATCATGAATCATGAATCATGAATCGAATCATGAATCATGAATTGAATCATGAATCATGAATCATGAATCATGAATTGAATCATGAATCATGAATCGAATCATGAATCTTGAATTGAATCATGAATTGAATCATGAATCATGAATCATGAATCATGAAATGAATCATGAATCATGAATCATGAATCATGAATTGAATCATGAATCATAAATCGAATCATGAATCTTGAATTGAATCATGAATTGAATCATTAATCATGAATCATGAATCATGAATTGAATCATAATTTGAATCATGAATCAAGAATCATGAATTGAATCTTGAATCATGAATCCAATCATGAATCATGAATCATGAATTGAATCACGAATTGAATTATGAATCATGAATCGAATCATGAATCATGAATCATGAATTTAATCATGAATTGAATCATGAATCATGAATCATAAATTGAATCATGAATCATGAATCATGAATTGATTCATGAATCATGAATCATGAATTGAATCATGAATCATAAATCGAATCATGAATCATGATCTAAATCAGGAATCAAATCATGAATTGAATCATGAATCATGAATTGAATTATGAATCATGAATTAAATCATGAATCATGAATCATAAATTGAATCATGAATCATGAATTATGAATCATGAATTGAATCATGAATCATGAATCATGAATTGAATCATGAATCATGAATCATGAATTGAATTATGAATTGAATCATGAATTATGAATCATGAATTGAAGCATGAATCATGAATCATGAATCGAATCATAAATCATGAATTGAATCATGAATCAATAATCATGAATTGAATTATGAATTATGAATTGAATCATGAATCATGAATCATGAATTGAATCATGAATCATGAATCAAGATTCATGAATCGAATCATGAATCATGAATTGAATCATGAATCTTGAATCATGAATCATGAATTGAATCATGAATCGAATCCTGAATCATGAATCATGAATCATGAATCATGAATTGAATCATGAATCATGAATCATGAATTGAATCATGAATCATAAATCGAATCATGAATCATGAATTTAATCATGAATTTAATCATGAATCATGAATCGAATCATGAATCATGAATTGAATCAAGAAAAGAATCATGAATCATGAATTGAATCATGAATTGAATCATGAATCATGAATTGAATCATGAATCATGAATCATGAATTGAATCATGAATCATGAATCATGAATTGAATCATGAATCAAGAATCATAAATCGAATCATGAATTGAATCATGAATCATGAATTGAATCATGAATCATGAATTATGAATCATGAATTGAATCATGAATCATGAATTATGAATTGAATCTTGAATCATGAATCATGAATCGAATCATGAATCATGAATCAAGAATCATGAATCAAATCATGAATCATGAATTGAATCATGAATCATGAATCATAAATTGAATCATAAATCATGATTTGAATCATGAATCATGAATCATGAATCATGACTCGAATCATGAATCATGAATTGAATCATGAATCAAGAATCATAAATCGAATCATGAATTGAATCATGAATCATGAATTGAATCATGAATCATGAATTATGAATCATGAATTGAATCATGAATCATGAATTATGAATTGAATCTTGAATCATGAATCATGAATCGAATCATGAATCATGAATCAAGAATCATGAATCAAATCATGAATCATGAATTGAATCATGAATCATGAATCATAAATTGAATCATAAATCATGATTTGAATCATGAATCATGAATCATGAATCATGACTCGAATCATGAATCATGAATTGAATCATGAATCTTGAATTGAATCATGAATTGAATCATGAATCAAATCATGAATCATGAATCATGAATCATGAATCATGAATTGAATCATGAATCATGAATTATGAATTATGAATTGAATCATGAATCATGAATCATGATTCATGAATTAAATCATGATTCATGAATCAAATCATGAATCTTGAATTGAATCATGAATTGAATCATCAATCACAAATTGAATCAGGAATCATGAATAATGAATTGAATCATGAATTGAATCATGAATCATAACTTGAATCATGAATCATGAATTGAATCAGGAATCATGAATCATGAATCGAATCATGAATCATGAATTGAATCATGAATCATAAATCATGAATCAAATCAGGAATCAGGAATCATAAATTGAATCATGAATCACGAATCATGAATCGAATCATGAATCATGAATCATAAATCATGAATCATGAATTAAATCATAAATCATGAATTGAATCTTGAATCATGAATCATGAATTGAATCATGAATCATGAATCATGAATTGAATCATGAATTAAATCATGAATCATTAATCATGAATTGAATCATGATTCATGAATAATGAATTGAATCATGAATCATGAATCATGAATCGAATCATGAATCATGAATTGAATCATGAATCATGAATCATGAATCATGAATTGAATCATGAATCATGAATCGAATCATGAATCTTGAATTGAATCATGAATTGAATCATGAATCATGAATCATGAATCATGAAATGAATCATGAATCATGAATCATGAATCATGAATTGAATCATGAATCATAAATCGAATCATGAATCTTGAATTGAATCATGAATTGAATCATTAATCATGAATCATGAATCATGAATTGAATCATAATTTGAATCATGAATCAAGAATCATGAATTGAATCTTGAATCATGAATCCAATCATGAATCATGAATCATGAATTGAATCACGAATTGAATTATGAATCATGAATCGAATCATGAATCATGAATCATGAATTTAATCATGAATTGAATCATGAATCATGAATCATAAATTGAATCATGAATCATGAATCATGAATTGATTCATGAATCATGAATCATGAATTGAATCATGAATCATAAATCGAATCATGAATCATGATCTAAATCAGGAATCAAATCATGAATTGAATCATGAATCATGAATTGAATTATGAATCATGAATTAAATCATGAATCATGAATCATAAATTGAATCATGAATCATGAATTATGAATCATGAATTGAATCATGAATCATGAATCATGAATTGAATCATGAATCATGAATCATGAATTGAATTATGAATTGAATCATGAATTATGAATCATGAATTGAAGCATGAATCATGAATCATGAATCGAATCATAAATCATGAATTGAATCATGAATCAATAATCATGAATTGAATTATGAATTATGAATTGAATCATGAATCATGAATCATGAATTGAATCATGAATCATGAATCAAGATTCATGAATCGAATCATGAATCATGAATTGAATCATGAATCTTGAATCATGAATCATGAATTGAATCATGAATCGAATCCTGAATCATGAATCATGAATCATGAATCATGAATTGAATCATGAATCATGAATCATGAATTGAATCATGAATCATAAATCGAATCATGAATCATGAATTTAATCATGAATTTAATCATGAATCATGAATCGAATCATGAATCATGAATTGAATCAAGAAAAGAATCATGAATCATGAATTGAATCATGAATTGAATCATGAATCATGAATTGAATCATGAATCATGAATCATGAATTGAATCATGAATCATGAATCATGAATTGAATCATGAATCAAGAATCATAAATCGAATCATGAATTGAATCATGAATCATGAATTGAATCATGAATCATGAATTATGAATCATGAATTGAATCATGAATCATGAATTATGAATTGAATCTTGAATCATGAATCATGAATCGAATCATGAATCATGAATCAAGAATCATGAATCAAATCATGAATCATGAATTGAATCATGAATCATGAATCATAAATTGAATCATAAATCATGATTTGAATCATGAATCATGAATCATGAATCATGACTCGAATCATGAATCATGAATTGAATCATGAATCAAGAATCATAAATCGAATCATGAATTGAATCATGAATCATGAATTGAATCATGAATCATGAATTATGAATCATGAATTGAATCATGAATCATGAATTATGAATTGAATCTTGAATCATGAATCATGAATCGAATCATGAATCATGAATCAAGAATCATGAATCAAATCATGAATCATGAATTGAATCATGAATCATGAATCATAAATTGAATCATAAATCATGATTTGAATCATGAATCATGAATCATGAATCATGACTCGAATCATGAATCATGAATTGAATCATGAATCTTGAATTGAATCATGAATTGAATCATGAATCAAATCATGAATCATGAATCATGAATCATGAATCATGAATTGAATCATGAATCATGAATTATGAATTATGAATTGAATCATGAATCATGAATCATGATTCATGAATTAAATCATGATTCATGAATCAAATCATGAATCTTGAATTGAATCATGAATTGAATCATGAATCATGAATTGAATCATGAATCATGAATCATGAATCGAATAATGAATCATGATTTGAATCATGAATCATGAATTGAATCATGAATCATTAATCATAAATCGAATCATGAATCATGAATCATGAATTGAATCATGAATTGAATCATAAATCATGATTCATAAATCATGAATTATGAATCATAAATTGATTCATGAATCATGAATTGAATCATGAATCATTAATCATGAATTAAATCATGAATCATGAATCATGAATCATGAATCATGAATTGAATCATGAATCATAAATCATGAATCGAATCATGAATCATGAATTGAATCATGAATCATGAATCATGAATTGAATAATGAATCATGAATTGAATCATGAATCATGAATCATGAATTAAATATTGAATCATGAATTGAATCATGAATCATGAATCATGAATTGAATCATGAATCATGAATCATGAATCGAATCTTGATTCATGAATCAAGATTCATGAATCGAATCATGAATCATGAATTGAATCATGAATCTTGAATCATGAATCAAATCATGAATCATAATTCATGAATCAAATCATGAATCATGAATCATGAATCATGAATTGAATCATAATCATGAATTAAATCATCAATCATGAACCGAATCATGAATAATGAATTGAATCATAAATCATGAATCGAATCATGAATTGAATCATGAAATGAATCATGAATCATGAATTGAATCATGAATTGAATCATGAATCATGAATCATGAATTGAATCATGAATCATGAATTAAATCATGAATCAAGAATCATAAATCGAATCTTGAATCATGAAATGAATCAGGAATCGAGTCATGAATTGAATCATGAATCGAATCATGAATCATGAATCGAATCATGAATCATGAATTATGAATTGAATCATGAATCATAAATCGAATCATGAATCATGATCTAAATCAGGAATCAAATCATTAATTGAATCATGAATCATGAATTGAATCATGAATCATGAATTAAATCATGAATAATGAATCATAAATTGAATCATGAATCATGAATTATGAATCATGAATTGAAGCATGAATCATGAATCATGAATCGAATCATAAATCATGAATTGAATCATGAATCAATAATCATGAATTGAATTATGAATCATGAATTGAATCATGAATCATGAATCATGAATTGAATCATGAATCATGAATCAAGATTCATGAATCGAATCATGAATCATGAATTGAATCATGAATCTTGAATCATGAATCATGAATTGAATCATGAATCGAATCATGAATCATGAATTGAATCATGAATCATGAATCATGAATTGAATCATGAATCATAAATCGAATCATGAATCATGAATTTAATCATGAATTGAATCATGAATCATGAATCGAATCATGAATCATGAATTGAATCAAGAAAAGAATCATGAATCATGAATTGAATCATGAATTGAATCATGAATCATGAATCATGAATTGAATCATGAATCATGAATCATGAATTGAATCATGAATCATGAATCATGAATTGAATCATGAATCAAGAATCATAAATCGAATCATGAATTGAATCATGAATCATGAATTGAATCATGAATCATGAATTGAATCATGAATCATGAATTATGAATCATGAATTGAATCATGAATCATGAATTATGAATTGAATCTTGAATCATGAATCATGAATCGAATCATGAATCATGAATCAAGAATCATGAATCAAATCATGAATCATGAATTGAATCATGAATCTTGAATTGAATCATGAATTGAATCATGAATCAAATCATGAATCATGAATCATGAATCATGAATTGAATCATGAATCATGAATTATGAATTATGAATTGAATCATGAATCATGAATCATGATTCATGAATTAAATCATGATTCATGAATCAAATCATGAATCTTGAATTGAATAATGAATTGAATCATGAATCATGAATTGAATCATGAATCATGAATCATGAATCGAATAATGAATCATGATTTGTATCATGAATCATGAATCATGAATTGAATCATGAATCATTAATCTTAAATCGAATCATGAATCATGAATCATGAATTGAATCATGAATTGAATCATAAATTGATTCATGAATCATGAATTGAATCATGAATCATTAATCATGAATTAAATCATGAATCATGAATCATGAATCATGAATCATGAATTGAATCATGAATCATAAATCATGAATCGAATCATGAATCATGAATTGAATCATGAATCATGAATCATGAATTGAATAATGAATCATGAATTGAATCATGAATCATGAATTAAATATTGAATCATGAATTGAATCATGAATCATGAATCATGAATTGAATCATGAATCATGAATCGAATCTTGATTCATGAATCAAGATTCATGAATCGAATCATGAATCATGAATTGAATCATGAATCTTGAATCATGAATCAAATCATGAATCATAATTCATGAATCAAATCATGAATCATGAATCATGAATCATGAATTGAATCATAATCATGAATTAAATCATCAATCATGAATCGAATCATGAATCATGAATTGAATCATAAATCATGAATCGAATCATGAATCATGAATTGAATCATGAAATGAATCATGAATCATGAATTGAATCATGAATTGAATCATGAATCATGAATCATGAATTGAATCATGAATCATGAATTAAATCATGAATCAAGAATCATAAATCGAATCTTGAATCATGAAATGAATCAGGAATCGAATCATGAATTGAATCATGAATCGAATCATGAATCATGAATCGAATCATGAATCATGAATTATGAATTAAATCATGAATTGAATCATGAATCATGAATCATGAATCATGAATCATGAATTGAATTATGAATTAAATCATGACTCATGAAACATGAATTGAATCATGAATCATGAATCATCAATCACAAATTGAATCAGGAATCATGAATCATGAATTGAATCATGAATTGAATCATGAATCATGACTTGAATCATGAATCATGAATTGAATCAGGAATCATGAATCATGAATCATGAATTGAATCATGAATCATAAATCATGAATTGAATCATGAATCAGGAATCATAAATTGAATCATGAATCACGAATCATGAATCGAATCATGAATCATGAATCATGAATCATGAATTAAATCATAAATCATGAATTGAATCTTGAATCATGAATCATGAATTGAATCATAATTCATGAATCATGAATTGAATCATGATTAAATCATGAATCATTAATCATGAATTGAATCATGAATCATGAATAATGAATTGAATCATGAATCATGAATCATGAATCGAATCATGAATCATGAATTGAATCATGAATCATGAATCATGAATCGAATCATGAATCATGAATCAAGAATCATGAATTGAATCATGAATCCTGAATTGAATCATGAATAATGAATCATTAATTGAATCATGAATCATGAATCATGAATTATGAATCATGAATTGAATTATGAATCATGGATCGAATCATGAATCATGAATTGAATCATGAATTGAATCATGAATTGAATAATTAATCATGATTTATGAATTGAATCATAATTTGAATCATGAATCATGAATTGAATCATGAATTGAATCATGAATTGAATCATGAATTGAATCATGAATCATGAATTGAATCATGAATCATGAATCATGAATCGAATTATGAATCATGATTAATGAATTGAATCATGAGTAATGAATCATAAATCGTGAATTAAATCATGAATCATGAATCGAATCATAAATCATGAATCAAGAATCATGAATCGAATCATGAATTATGAATTGAATCATGAATCATAAATCATGAATCATGAATCGAATCTTGAATCATGAATCATGAATTGAATCATGAATCATGAATCATAAATTGAATCATGAATTGAATCATGAATCATAAATCATGAATTGAATCATGAATCATGAATTGAATCATGAATCATGAATCGAATCATGAATCTTGAATTGAATCATGAATTGAATCATTAATCATGAATCAAGAAACATGAATTGAATCATAATTTGAATCATGAATCATGAATTGAATCATGAATCATGAATCCAATCATGAATCATGAATCATGAATTGAATCATGAATTGAATCATGAATTGAATCATGAATCATGAATCATGAATCATGAATCATAAATCGAATCATGAATTGAATCATGAATTGAATCATGAATCATGAATCATAAATTGAATCATGAATCATGAATTGAATCATGAATTGAATCATGAATCATGAATCATGAATCATGAATTGAATCATGAATTGAATCATGAATCATGAATTGAATCATGAATCATGAATTGAATCATGAATCATGAATTATGAATCATGAATTGAATCATGAATCATGAATTTAATTATGAATTGAATCATGAATCATTAATTGATTCGTGAATCATGAATCATGAATCATGAATCATAAATTGAATCATGAATCATGAATCATGAATTGAATCATGAATTGAATCATGAATTGAATCATGAATCATGAATTGAATCAGGAATCATGAATCATGAATCGAATCATGAATCATGAATCGAATCATGAATCATGAATCATAAATTGAATCATGAATCACGAATTATGAATCGAATCATGAATCATGAATCATGAATCATGAATCGAATCAAGAATCATAAATTGAATCATGAATCATGAAATGAATCATCAATCATGAATTGAATCATCAATCATGAATCATCAATCATGAATTGAATCATTAATCATAAATTATGAAACATGAATTGAATCATGAATCATGAATCGAATCATGAATCATGATTAATGAATTGAATCATGAGTAATGAATCATAAATCATGAAATAAATCATGAATCATGAATCGAATCATGAATTATGAATTGAATCATGAATCATAAATCATGAATCATGAATCGAATCATGAATAATGAATCATAAATCAGGAATCAAATCATGAATTGAATCATGAATCATGAATTATGAATCATGAATTGAATCATGAATCATGAATTGAATCATGAATCATGAATTATGAATTGAATCATGAATCATGAATCGAATCTTGAATCATGAATCATGAATTGAATCATGAATTGAATCATGAATCATGAATCATAAATTGAATCATGAATTTAATCATGAATCATGAATCATGAATTGAATCATGAATCATGAATCATGAATCATGAATTGAATCATGAATTATGAATCATGAATTGAATCATGAATCATGAATCATGAATCATGAATTGAATCATGAATCATAATTCGAATCATGAATCTTGAATTGAATCATTAATCATGAATCATGAATCATGAATTGAATCATAATTTAAATCATGAATCATGAATCATGAATTGAATCATGAATTGAATCATGAATCATGAATCGAATCATGAATCATGAATTGAATCATGAATTGAATCATGAATCATGAATCATAAATTGAATCATGAATCATGAATTAAAACATGAATTGAATCATGAATTGAATCATGAATCATGAATCATGAATTGATTCATGAATCATGAATCATAAATCGAATCATGAATCATGAATTAAATCAGGAATCAAATCATGAATTGAATCATGAATCATGAATTGAATCATGATTTATGAATTGAATCATTAATCATGAATTAAATCATGAATCATGAATCATGAATTGAATCATGAATCATGAATTGAATCATGAATCATGAATTATAAATCATGAATTGAATCATGAATCATGAATTGAATCATGAATTGAATCATGAATCATGAATTGAATCATGAATCATGAATCATGAATTGAATTATGAATTGAATCATGAATCATGAATTGAATCATGAATCATGAATCATGAATCATATCATAAATCATGAATTGAATCATGAATCATGAATCATGAATTGAATCATCAATCATGAATAATGAATCATGAATTGAATCATGAATCATGAATCGAATCATGAATCATGATTAATGAATTGAATCATGAATCATGAATTATGAAACATGAATTGAATCATCAATCATGAATTGAATCATGAATCATGAATCATGAAGCATGAATTGAATCATGAATCATGAATTATGAAACATAATTTGAATCATGAATCATGAATCGAATCATGAATCATGATTAATGAATTGAATCATGAGTAATGAATCATAAATCATGAAATAAATCATGAATCATGAATCATGAATCGAATCATGAATTATGAATTGAATCATGAATCATAAATCATAAATCATGAATCGAATCATGAATCATGAATCATAAATCAGGAATCAAATCATGAATTGAATCATGAATCATGAATTGAATCATGAATCATGAATTGAATCATGAATCATGAATTAAATCATGAATCATGAATCATGAATTGAATCATGAATTGAATCATGAATCATGAATTATGAATCATGAAATGAATCATGAATTGAATCATGAATCATGAATTATGAATTGAATCATGAATCATGAATCGAATCTTGAATCATGAATCATGAATTGAATCATGAATTGAATCATAAATCATGAATCATAAATTGAATCATGAATTTAATCATGAATCATGAATTGAATCATGAATCATGAATCATGAATCATGAATTGAATCATTAATCATGAATCATGAATTGAATCATGAATCATGAATCATGAATCATGAATTGAATCATGAATCATAATTCGAATCATGAATCTTGAATTGAATCATTAATCATGAATCATGAATCATGAATTGAATCATAATTTAAATCATGAATCATGAATTGAATCATGAATTGAATCATGAATTGAATCATGAATCATGAATCATGAATCGAATCATGAATCATGAATTGAATCATGAATTGAATCATGAATCATGAATCATAAATTGAATCATGAATCATGAATTAAAACATGAATTGAATCATGAATTGAATCATGAATTGAATCATGAATCATGAATCATGAATTGAATCATGAATCATGAATCATGAATCATGAGTTGATTCATGAATCATGAATCAAGAATTGAATCATGAATCATGAATTGAATCATGAATCATGAATTGAATCATGAATCATGAATTAAATCATTAATCATGAATCAAGAATTGAATCATGAATCATGAATCATGAATTGAATCATGAATCATGAATTGAATCATGAATCATGAATCATAAATTGAATTATGAATTGAATCATGAATCATGAATCATGAATCATATCATAAATCATGAATTGAATCATGAATCATGAATCATGAATTGAATTATGAATCATGAATTGAATCATGAATCATGAATCATGAATTGAATCATGAATCATGAATTGAATCATGAATCATGAATCATGAATTGAATCATGAATCAAGATTCATGAATCGAATCATGAATCATGAATTGAATCATGAATCTTGAATCATGAATCATGAATTGAATCATGAATCGAATCATGAATAATGAATCATGAATAATGAATCATGAATTGAATCATGAATCATGAATCATGAATTGAATCATGAATCATGAATTGAATCAAATCATGAATCATGAATTGAATCATGACTTGAATCATGAATCATGAATCATGAATTGAATCAGGAATCGAATCATGAATTGAATCATGAATCATGAATTGAATCATCAATCATGAATTGAATCATCAATCATGAATCATGAATTGAATCATAAATCATGAATTATGAATTGAATCTTGAATCATCAATCATGAATCGAATCATGAATCATGAATCAAGAATCATGAATTGAATCATGAATCATGAATCATGAATTGAATCATAAATCACGAATCATAAATTGAATCATGAATTGAAACATGAATCATGAATCATGAATTGAATCATGAATCATGGATCATGAATCGAATCATAAATCTTGAATCATGAATTGAATCATAATTTGAATCATGAATCATGAATCATGAATCATGAATTGAATCATGAATCATGAATCATGAATCGAATCATGAATCACGAATCATGAATTGAATCATGAATTGAATCCTGAATCGAATGATGAATCCTGAAATGAATCATGAATCATGAATCATGAATCATGAATCATGAATTGAATCATGAATTATGAATTGAATCATGAATCATGAATCATGAATCATGAATTGAATCATGAATCATGAATCAAATCATGAATCTTGAATTGAATCATGAATTGAATCATTAATCATGAATCATGAATCAAATCATGAATCATGAATTGAATCATGAATCATGAATCATGAATCATGAATCATGAATTGAATCATGAATCATGAATTTAATCATGAATCATGAATCATGGATTGAATCGTGAAACATGAATCGAATCATGAATCATGAATTGAATCATGAATCATGAATCATGAATTGAATCATGAATCGTGAAACATGAATCGAATCATGAATCATGAATTGAATCATGAATCATGAATTGAATCATGAATCATGAATTGAATCATGAATCATGAATTTAATCATGAATTATGAATCATGAATTGAATCATGAATCATGAATCATGAATTGAATCATGAAGTATGAATTGAATCATGAATCATGAATTATGAAACATGAATTGAATCATGAATCATGAAATGAATCATCAATCATGAATCATGAATCATGAATTGAATCATGAATCATGAATTATGAAACATGAATTGAATCATGAATCGAATCATGAATCATGATTAATGAATTGAATCATCAGTAATGAATCATAAATCATGAAATAAATCATGAATCATGAATCGGATCATAAATCATGAATCAAGAATCATGAATCGAATCATGAATTATGAATTGAATCATGAATCATAAATCATGAATCATGAATCGAATCATGAATCATACATCATGAATTATGAATTGAATCATGAATCATGAATCGAATCTTGAATCATGAATTGAATCATGAATCATGATTCATAAATTGAATCATGAATTGAATCATGAATCCTGAATCATGAATTGAATCATGAATCATGAATCATGAACCATGAATTGAATCATGAATCATGAATCATGAATCATGAATTGAATCATGAATCGAATCATGAATCATGAATCATGAATTGAATCATGAATCATAAATCGAATCATGAATCATGAATCATGCATTTAATCATGAATTGAATCATGAATCATGAATCGAATCATGAATCATGAATTGAATCAAGAAAAGAATCATGAATCATGAATTGAATCATGAATTGAATCATGAATCATGAATCATGAATCGAATCATGAATCACGAATCATGAATTGAATCATGAATTGAATCATGAATTGAATCATTAATCATGAATTGAATCATGAATCATGAATCAAATCATGAATCTTGAATTGAATCAGGAATTGAATCATTAATCATGAATCATAAATCAAATTATGAATCATGAATCATGAATTGAATCATGAATTGAATCATGAATCATGAATCATGAATCGAATAATGAATCATGATTTGAATCATGAATCATGAATCATGAATCATTAATTGAATCATGAATCATGAATCATGAATCGAATCATGAATAATGAATCATGAATTGAATCATGAATTGAATCATAAATCATGATTCATAAATCATGAATTATGAATCATAAATTGATTCATGAATCATGAATTGAATCATGAATTGAATCATGAATCATTAATCATGAATTAAATCATGACTCATGAATCATGAATCATGAATCATGAAATGAATCATGAATCATGAATCATGAATCATGAATCATGAATCGAATCATGATTCATGAATCAAGATTTATGAATCGAATCATGAATCATGAATTGAATCATGAATCTTGAATCATGAATCATGAATTGAATCATAATTCATGAATCGAATCATGAATCATGAATCATGAATTGAATCATAATCATGAATTGAATCATCAATCATGAATTGAATCATAATTCATGAATCGAATCATGAATCATGAATCATGAATTGAATCATAATCATGAATTGAATCATCAATCATGAATCGAATCATGAATCATGAATTGAATCATGAATTGAATCATGAAACATGAATCGAATCATGAATCATGAATTGAATCATGAATCATGAATTATGAATTGAATCTTGAATCATAAATCATGAATCGATTCATGAATTAATGAATCAAGAATCATGAATCGAATCGTGAATCATGAATTGAATCATGAGTCATGAATCATGAATTGAATCATGAATCATGAATTGAATCATGAATCATGAATCATGAATTGAATCATGAATCATGAATCATGAATTGAATCATGAATCATGAATCATGAATTGAATCATGAATCATGAATCATGAATCGAATCATGAATCATGAATCAAATCATGAATCTTGAATTGAATCATGAATCGAATCATGAATTGAATCATGAATTGAATCATGAATCGAATCAGGAATCGAATCATGAATCATGAAATGAATCATGAATCGAATCAAGAATCATGAATCGAATCATGAATCTTGAATTGAATCATGAATTGAATCATGAATTGAATCATGAATCATGAAATGAATCATGAATCGAATCATGAATCATGAATCGAATCATGAATCTTGAATTGAATCATGAATCGAATCATGAATCATGAATCATGAATTGAATCATGAATTGAATCATGAGTCGAATCATGAATCATGAAATGAATCATGAATCATGAATCATGAATCATGAATCATGAATTGAATCATGAATCATGAATTATGAATCATGAATTGAATCTTGAATCATGAATCGAATCATGAATCTTGAATTGAATCATGAATTGAATCATTAATCATGAATCATAAATCAAATCATGAATCATGAATTGAATCATGAATCATAAATCATGAATTGAATCTTGAATCATGAATCATGAATTGAATCATGAATCTTGAATCGAATCATGAATCATGAATCATGAATCATGCATTGAATCATGAATCATGAATCGAATCATGAATCATGAATCATAAATCATGAATCATGAAACATAAATAGATTCATGAATCATGAATTGAATCATGAATTGAATCATAAATCATTAATCATGAATTAAATCATGAATCATGAATCATGAATCATGAATTGAATCATGAATCATGAATCAAATCATGAATCATGAATTGAATCATGAATCATGAATTGAATCATGAATCATGAATTGAATCATGAATTGAATAATCATTCATGAATCATGAATTGAATCATAAATCATGAATCATGAATCGAATCATGAATCATGAATCATGAATCATGAATTAAATCATTATTCATGAATTGAATCATGAATCATGAATCATGAATCGAATCATGAATCATGAATCAAGATTCATGAATCGAATCATGAATCATGAATTGAATCATGAATCTTGAATCATGAATCATGAATTGAATCATAATTCTTGAATCAAATCATGAATTGAATCATGAATCATGAATCGTATCATGAATCATGAATCGAATCATGAATCATGAATTGAATCATGAATCTTGAATCATGAATCATGAATTGAATCATAATTCATGAATCGAATCATGAATTGAATCATGAATCATGAATCGAATTATGAATCATGAATTGAATCATGAATTTAATCATGAATCATGAATCGAATCATGAATCATGAATTGAATCATGAAATGAATCATGAATCATGAATTGAATCATGAATTGAATCATGAATCATGAATTGAATCATGAATCATGAATTAAATCATGAATCATGAATCATGAATTGAATTATGAATCATGAATTGAATCATGAATCATGAATCATGAATTGAATCATAATTCATGAATCATGAATCGAATCATGAATCATGAATCAAGATTCATAAATCGAATCATGAATCAAGATTTATGAATTGAATCATGAATCATGAATTGAATCATGAATCTTGAATCATGAATCATCAATTGAATCATGAATCGAATCATGAATCATGAATCATGAATCATGAATAATGAATTGAATCATGAATCATGAATCATGAATTGAATCATGAATCATAAATCGAATCATGAATCATGAATTTAATCATGAATTGAATCATGAATCATGAATCGAATCATGAATCATGAATTGAATCAAGAAAAGAATCATGAATCATGAATTGAATCATGAATTGAATCATGAATCATGAATCATGAATTAAATCATGAATCATGAATCATGAATTGAATCATGAATTAAGAATTATAAATCAAATCATGAATCATGAAATGAATCAGGAATCGAATCATGAATTGAATCATGAATCATGAATTGAATCATGAATCATGAATTGAATCATGAATCATGAATCATGAATTATGAATCGAATCATGAATCATGAATCATGAATTGAATCATGAATCATGAATCATGAATCATGAATTGAATCATGAATCATGAATCATGAATTGAATCATGAATCATGAATCATGAATTGAATCATGAATCATGAATCGAATCATGAATCTTGAATTGAATCATGATTTGAATCATTAATCATGAATCATGAATTGAATCATAATTTGAATCATGAATCATGAATTGAATCATGAATCATGAATCATGAATCGAATCATGAATCACGAATCATGAATTGAATCATGAATTGAATCATGAATCGAATCATTAATCATGAATTGAATCATGAATCATGAATCAAATCATGAATCTTGAATTGAATCAGGAATTGAATCATTAATCATGAATCATAATTTAAATCATGAATCATGAATCATGAATTGAATCATGAATTGAATCATGAATCATGAATTGAATCACGAATCATGAATCATGAATCGAATAATGAATCATGATTTGAATCATGAATCATGAATCATGAATCATGAATTGAATCATGAATCATGAATCATGAATCGAATCATGAATCATGAATTGAATCATGAATTGAATCATAAATCATGATTCATAAATCATGAATTATGAATTATAAATTGATTCATGAATCATGAATTGAATCATGAATCATTAATCATGAATTAAATCATGACTCATGAATCATGAATCATGAATCATGAATTGAATCATGAATCATGAATCATGAATCATGAATCATGAATTGAATCATGAATCATGAATCATGAATCGAATCATGATTCATGAATCAAGATTCATGAATCGAATCATGAATCATGAATTGAATCATGAATCTTGAATCATGAATCATGAATTGAATCATAATTCATGAATCGAATCATGAATCATGAATCATGAATTGAATCATAATCATGAATTGAATCATCAATCATGAATTGAATCATAATTCATGAATCGAATCATGAATCATGAATCATGAATTGAATCATAATCATGAATTGAATCATCAATCATGAATCGAATCATGAATCATGAATTGAATCATGAATTGAATCATGAATCATGAATCGAATCATGAATCATGAATTGAATCATGAATCATGAATTATGAATTGAATCTTGAATCATAAATCATGAATCGATTCATGAATTAATGAATCAAGAATCATGAATCGAATCGTGAATCATGAATTGAATCATGAATCTTGAATCATGAATTGAATCATGAATCATGAATTGAATCATGAATCATGAATCATGAATTGAATCATGAATCATGAATCATGAATTGAATCATGAATCATGAATCATGAATTGAATCATGAATCATGAATCATGAATCGAATCAAGAATCATGAATCAAATCATGAATCTTGAATTGAATCATGAATTGAATCATGAATTAAATCATGAATTGAATCATGAATCGAATCAGGAATCGAATCATGAATCATGAAATGAATCATGAATCGAATCATGAATCATGAATCGAATCATGAATCATGAATCGAATCATGAATCTTGAATTGAATCATGAATTGAATTATGAATTGAATCATGAATCATGAAATGAATCATGAATCGAATCATGAATCATGAATCGAATCATGAATCTTGAATTGAATCATGAATCGAATCATGAATCATGAATCATGAATTGAATCATGAATTGAATCATGAATCGAATCATGAATCATGAAATGAATCATGAATCATGAATTGAATCATGAATTGAATCATGAATCGAATCATGAATCATGAAATGAATCATGAATCATGAATCATGAATCATGAATTGAATCATGAATCATAAATTATGAATCATGAATTGAATCATGAATCATGAATCATGAATCATGAATTGAATCATGAATCATGAATCGAATCATGAATCTTGAATTGAATCATGAATTGAATCATTAATCATGAATCATAAATCAAATCATGAATCATGAATTGAATCATGAATCATGAATCATGAATTGAATCTTGAATAATGAATCATGAATCGAATCATGAATCAAGAATCATGAATTGAATCATGAATCATGAATTGAATCATGAATCATGAATCGAATCATGAATCATGAATCATAAATCATGAATCATGAAACATAAATTGATTCATGAATCATGAATTGAATCATGAATTGAATCATAAATCATTAATCCTGAATTAAATCATGAATCATGAATCATGAATTATGAATCATGAATTGAATCATGAATCATAATTCAAATCATGAATCATGAATTGAATCATGAATCATGAATTGAATCATGAATCATGAATTGAATCATGAATCATGAATTGAATCATGAATTGAATAATGATTCATGAATCATGAATTGAATCATAAATCATGAATCATGAATCGAATCATGAATCATGAATCATGAATCATGAATTAAATCATTATTCATGAATTGAATCATGAATCATGAATCATGAATCATGAATCGAATCATGAATCATGAATCAAGATTCATGAATCGAATCATGAATCATGAATTGAATCATGAATCTTGAATCATGAATCATGAATTGAATCATAATTCTTGAATCAAA
Source organism: Mixophyes fleayi (assembly GCF_038048845.1). Lineage (NCBI taxonomy): Eukaryota > Metazoa > Chordata > Amphibia > Anura > Limnodynastidae > Mixophyes > Mixophyes fleayi. The sequence continues at coordinate 8,705 of NW_027446792.1, read as the reverse complement.
TCATGAATTGAATCATGAATCATGAATCGTATCATGAATCATGAATCGAATCATGAATCATGAATTGAATCATGAATGTTGAATCATGAATCATGAATTGAATCATAATTCATGAATCGAATCATGAATTAAATCATGAATCATAAATCGAATTATGAATCATGAATTGAATCATGAATTTAATCATGAATCATGAATCGAATCATGAATCATGAATTGAATCATGAAATGAATCATGAATCATGAATTGAATCATGAATTGAATCATGAATCATGAATTGAATCATGAATCATGAATTAAATCATAAATCAAGAATCATGAATTGAATCATGAATCATGAATTATGAAACATGAATTGAATCATGAATCATGAAATGAATCATCAATCATAAATCATGAATCATGAATGGAATCATGAATCATGAATTATGAAACATGAATTGAATCATGAATCATGAATCGAATCATGAATCATGATTAATGCATTGAATCATGAGTAATGAATCATAAATCATGAATTAAATCATGAATCATGAATCGGATCATAAATCATGAATCAAGAATCATGAATCGAATCATGAATTATGAATTGAATCATGAATCATAATCATGAATCATGAATCGAATCATGAATCATGAATCGGATCATAAATCATGAATCAAAAATCATGAATCGAATCATGAATTATGAATTGAATCATGAATTGAATCATGAATCGAATCATTAATCATGAATTGAATCATGAATCATGAATCAAATCATGAATCTTGAATTGAATCAGGAATTGAATCATTAATCATGAATCATAATTTAAATCATGAATCATGAATCATGAATTGAATCATGAATTGAATCATGAATCATGAATTGAATCACGAATCATGAATCATGAATCGAATAATGAATCATGATTTGAATCATGAATCATGAATCATGAATCATGAATTGAATCATGAATCATGAATCATGAATCGAATCATGAATCATGAATTGAATCATGAATTGAATCATAAATCATGATTCATAAATCATGAATTATGAATTATAAATTGATTCATGAATCATGAATTGAATCATGAATTGAATCATGAATCATTAATCATGAATTAAATCATGACTCATGAATCATGAATCATGAATCATGAATTGAATCATGAATCATGAATCATGAATCATGAATCATGAATTGAATCATGAATCATGAATCATGAATCGAATCATGATTCATGAATCAAGATTCATGAATCGAATCATGAATCATGAATTGAATCATGAATCTTGAATCATGAATTGAATCATAATTCATGAATCGAATCATGAATCATGAATCATGAATTGAATCATAATCATGAATTGAATCATCAATCATGAATTGAATCATAATTCATGAATCGAATCATGAATCATGAATCATGAATTGAATCATAATCATGAATTGAATCATCAATCATGAATCGAATCATGAATCATGAATTGAATCATGAATTGAATCATGAATCATGAATCGAATCATGAATCATGAATTGAATCATGAATCATGAATTATGAATTGAATCTTGAATCATAAATCATGAATCGATTCATGAATTAATGAATCAAGAATCATGAATCGAATCGTGAATCATGAATTGAATCATGAATCTTGAATCATGAATTGAATCATGAATCATGAATTGAATCATGAATCATGAATCATGAATTGAATCATGAATCATGAATCATGAATTGAATCATGAATCATGAATCATGAATTGAATCATGAATCATGAATCATGAATCGAATCAAGAATCATGAATCAAATCATGAATCTTGAATTGAATCATGAATTGAATCATGAATTAAATCATGAATTGAATCATGAATCGAATCAGGAATCGAATCATGAATCATGAAATGAATCATGAATCGAATCATGAATCATGAATCGAATCATGAATCATGAATCGAATCATGAATCTTGAATTGAATCATGAATTGAATTATGAATTGAATCATGAATCATGAAATGAATCATGAATCGAATCATGAATCATAATTCAAATCATGAATCATGAATGAATCATGAATCATGAATTGAATCATGAATCATGAATTGAATCATGAATCATGAATTGAATCATGAATTGAATAATGATTCATGAATCATGAATTGAATCATAAATCATGAATCATGAATCGAATCATGAATCATGAATCATGAATCATGAATTAAATCATTATTCATGAATTGAATCATGAATCATGAATCATGAATCATGAATCGAATCATGAATCATGAATCAAGATTCATGAATCGAATCATGAATCATGAATTGAATCATGAATCTTGAATCATGAATCATGAATTGAATCATAATTCTTGAATCAAATCATGAATTGAATCATGAATCATGAATCGTATCATGAATCATGAATCGAATCATGAATCATGAATCGAATCATGAATCATGAATTGAATCATGAATGTTGAATCATGAATCATGAATTGAATCATAATTCATGAATCGAATCATGAATTAAATCATGAATCATAAATCGAATTATGAATCATGAATTGAATCATGAATTTAATCATGAATCATGAATCGAATCATGAATCATGAATTGAATCATGAAATGAATCATGAATCATGAATTGAATCATGAATTGAATCATGAATCATGAATTGAATCATGAATCATGAATTAAATCATAAATCAAGAATCATGAATTGAATCATGAATCATGAATTATGAAACATGAATTGAATCATGAATCATGAAATGAATCATCAATCATAAATCATGAATCATGAATGGAATCATGAATCATGAATTATGAAACATGAATTGAATCATGAATCATGAATCGAATCATGAATCATGATTAATGCATTGAATCATGAGTAATGAATCATAAATCATGAATTAAATCATGATCATGAATCGGATCATAAATCATGAATCAAGAATCATGAATCGAATCATGAATTATGAATTGAATCATGAATCATAAATCATGAATCATGAATCGAATCATGAATCATGAATCGGATCATAAATCATGAATCAAAAATCATGAATCGAATCATGAATTATGAATTGAATCATGAATTGAATCATGAATCGAATCATTAATCATGAATTGAATCATGAATCATGAATCAAATCATGAATCTTGAATTGAATCAGGAATTGAATCATTAATCATGAATCATAATTTAAATCATGAATCATGAATCATGAATTGAATCATGAATTGAATCATGAATCATGAATTGAATCACGAATCATGAATCATGAATCGAATAATGAATCATGATTTGAATCATGAATCATGAATCATGAATCATGAATTGAATCATGAATCATGAATCATGAATCGAATCATGAATCATGAATTGAATCATGAATTGAATCATAAATCATGATTCATAAATCATAATTTATGAATTATAAATTGATTCATGAATCATGAATTGAATCATGAATTGAATCATGAATCATTAATCATGAATTAAATCATGACTCATGAATCATGAATCATGAATCATGAATTGAATCATGAATCATGAATCATGAATCATGAATCATGAATTGAATCATGAATCATGAATCATGAATCGAATCATGATTCATGAATCAAGATTCATGAATCGAATCATGAATCATGAATTGAATCATGAATCTTGAATCATGAATCATGAATTGAATCATAATTCATGAATCGAATCATGAATCATGAATCATGAATTGAATCATAATCATGAATGAATCATCAATCATGAATTGAATCATAATTCATGAATCGAATCATGAATCATGAATCATGAATTGAATCATAATCATGAATTGAATCATCAATCATGAATCGAATCATGAATCATGAATTGAATCATGAATTGAATCATGAATCATGAATCGAATCATGAATCATGAATTGAATCATGAATCATGAATTATGAATTGAATCTTGAATCATAAATCATGAATCGATTCATGAATTAATGAATCAAGAATCATGAATCGAATCGTGAATCATGAATTGAATCATGAATCTTGAATCATGAATTGAATCATGAATCATGAATTGAATCATGAATCATGAATCATGAATTGAATCATGAATCATGAATCATGAATTGAATCATGAATCATGAATCATGAATTGAATCATGAATCATGAATCATGAATCGAATCAAGAATCATGAATCAAATCATGAATCTTGAATTGAATCATGAATTGAATCATGAATTAAATCATGAATTGAATCATGAATCGAATCAGGAATCGAATCATGAATCATGAAATGAATCATGAATCGAATCATGAATCATGAATCGAATCATGAATCATGAATCGAATCATGAATCTTGAATTGAATCATGAATTGAATTATGAATTGAATCATGAATCACGAAATGAATCATGAATCGAATCATGAATCATGAATCGAATCATGAATCTTGAATTGAATCATGAATCGAATCATGAATCATGAATCATGAATTGAATCATGAATTGAATCATGAATCGAATCATGAATCATGAAATGAATCATGAATCATGAATCATGAATTGAATCATGAATTGAATCATGAATCGAATCATGAATCATGAAATGAATCATGAATCATGAATCATGAATCATGAATTGAATCATGAATCATGAATTATGAATCATGAATTGAATCATGAATCATGAATCATGAATCATGAATTGAATCTTGAATAATGAATCATGAATCGAATCATGAATCAAGAATCATGAATTGAATCATGAATCATGAATTGAATCATGAATCATGAATCGAATCATGAATCATGAATCATAAATCATGAATCATGAAACATAAATTGATTCATGAATCATGAATTGAATCATAAATCATTAATCATGAATTAAATCATGAATCATGAATCATGAATTATGAATCATGAATTGAATCATGAATCATGAATCAAATCATGAATCATGAATCAAATCATGAATCATGAATTGAATCATGAATCATGAATTGAATCATGAATCATGAATTGAATCATGAATTGAATAATGATTCATGAATCATGAATTGAATCATAAATCATGAATCATGAATCGAATCATGAATCATGAATCATGAATCATGAATTAAATCATTATTCATGAATTGAATCATGAATCATGAATCATGAATCATGAATCGAATCATGAATCATGAATCAAGATTCATGAATCGAATCATGAATCATGAATTGAATCATAATTCTTGAATCAAATCATGAATTGAATCATGAATCATGAATCGTATCATGAATCATGAATCGAATCATGAATCATGAATTGAATCATGAATCTTGAATCATGAATCATGAATTGAATCATAATTCATGAATCGAATCATGAATTAAATTATGAATCATAAATCGAATTATGAATCATGAATTGAATCATGAATTTAATCATGAATCATGAATCGAATCATGAATCATGAATTGAATCATGAAATGAATCATGAATCATGAATTGAATCATGATTGAATCATGAATCATGAATTGAATCATGAATCATGAATTAAATCATGAATCATGAATTGAATCATGAATCATGAATTATGAAACATGAATTGAATCATGAATCATGAAATGAATCATCAATCATAAATCATGAATCATGAATGGAATCATGAATCATGAATTATGAAACATGAATTGAATCATGAATCATGAATCGAATCATGAATCATGATTAATGCATTGAATCATGAGTAATGAATCATAAATCATGAATTAAATCATGAATCATGAATCGGATCATAAATCATGAATCAAGAATCATGAATCGAATCATGAATTATGAATTGAATCATGAATCATAAATCATGAATCATGAATCGAATCATGAATCATGAATCGGATCATAAATCATGAATCAAAAATCATGAATCGAATCATGAATTATGAATTGAATCATGAATCATAAATTATGAATCATGAATCGAATCATAATTCATAAATCATGAATTATGAATTATGAATTGAATCATGAATCATGAATCGAATCTTGAATAATGAATCATGAATCATGAATTGAATCATGAATCATAAATTGAATCATGAATCATAAATCGAATCATGAATCTTGAATTGAATCATTAATCATGAATCATGAATAATGAATTGAATCATAATTTGAATCATGAATTGATTAATGAATTGAATTATGAATCATGAATCATGAATCGAATCATGAATCATGAATCATGAATTTGATCATGAATTGAATCATGAATCATGAATCATAAATTGAATCATGAATCATGAATTGATTCATGAATCATGAATTAAATCAGGAATCAATCATGAATTGAATCATGAATCATGAATTGAATCATTAATCATGAATTAAATCATGAATCATGAATCATGAATTGAATCATGAATCATGAATTATGAATCATAAATTGAATCATGAATCATGAATTGATTCATGAATCATGAATCATGAATTGAATCATGAATCATAAATCGAATCATGAATCATGAATTAAATCAGGAATCAAATCATGAATTGAATCATGAATCATGAATTGAATCATGAATCATGAATTAAATCATGAATCATGAATTGAATCATGAATCGAATCATGAATTAAATCATGAATTGAATCATGAATCGAATCAGGAATCGAATCATGAATCATGAAATGAATCATGAATCGAATCATGAATCATGAATCGAATCATGAATCATGAATCGAATCATGAATCTTGAATTGAATCATGAATTGAATTATGAATTGAATCATGAATCATGAAATGAATCATGAATCGAATCATGAATCATGAATCGAATCATGAATCTTGAATTGAATCATGAATCGAATCATGAATCATGAATCATGAATTGAATCATGATTGAATCATGAATCGAATCATGAATCATGAAAGAATCATGAATCATGAATCATGAATTGAATCATGAATCATGAATTATGAATCATGAATTGAATCATGAATCATGAATCATGAATCATGAATTGAATCATGAATCATGAATCAAATCATGAATCTTGAATTGAATCATGAATTGAATCATTAATCATGAATCATAAATCAAATCATGAATCATGAATTGAATCATGAATCATGAATCATGAATTGAATCTTGAATAATGAATCATGAATCGAATCATGAATCAAGAATCATGAATTGAATCATGAATCATGAATTGAATCATGAATCATGAATCGAATCATGAATCATGAATCATAAATCATGAATCATGAAACATAAATTGATTCATGAATCATGAATTGAATCATGAATTGAATCATAAATCATTAATCATGAATTAAATCATGAATCATGAATCATGAATTATGAATCATGAATTGAATCATGAATCATGAATCAAATCATGAATCATGAATTGAATCATGAATCATGAATTGAATCATGAATCATGAATTGAATCATGAATTGAATAATGATTCATGAATCATGAATTGAATCATAAATCATGAATCATGAATCGAATCATGAATCATGAATCATGAATCATGAATCATGAATTAAATCATTATTCATGAATTGAATCATGAATCATGAATCATGAATCATGAATCGAATCATGAATCATGAATCAAGATTCATGAATCGAATCATGAATCATGAATTGAATCATGAATCTTGAATCATGAATCATGAATTGAATCATAATTCTTGAATCAAATCATGAATTGAATCATGAATCATGAATCGTATCATGAATCATGAATCGAATCATGAATCATGAATTGAATCATGAATCTTGAATCATGAATCATGAATTGAATCATAATTCATGAATCGAATCATGAATTGAATCATGAATCATGAATCGAATTATGAATCATGAATTGAATCATGAATTTAATCATGAATCATGAATCGAATCATGAATCATGAATTGAATCATGAAATGAATCATGAATCATAAATTGAATCATGAATTGAATCATGAATCATGAATTGAATCATGAATCATGAATTAAATCATGAATCAAGAATCATGAATTGAATCATGAATCATGAATTATGAAACATGAATTGAATCATGAATCATGAAATGAATCATCAATCATAAATCATGAATCATGAATGGAATCATGAATCATGAATTATGAAACATGAATTGAATCATGAATCATGAATCGAATCATGAATCATGATTAATGCATTGAATCATGAGTAATGAATCATAAATCATGAATTAAATCATGAATCATGAATCGGATCATAAATCATGAATCAAGAATCATGAATCGAATCATGAATTATGAATTGAATCATGAATCATAAATCATGAATCATGAATCGAATCATGAATCATGAATCGGATCATAAATCATGAATCAAAAATCATGAATCGAATCATGAATTATGAATTGAATCATGAATGATAAATTATGAATCATGAATCGAATCATAATTCATAAATCATGAATTATGAATTATGAATTGAATCATGAATCATGAATCGAATCTTGAATAATGAATCATGAATTGAATCATGAATTGAATCATGAATCATGAATCATGAATTGAATCATGAATCATGAATCATGAATCATGAATTGAATCATGAATCATGAATCATGAATCATGAATTGAATCATGAATCATGAATCATAAATTGAATCATGAATCATGAATTGATTCATGAATCATGAATTATATCAGGAATCAAATCATG